>NC_141800.1:7390034-7540512 GCF_057944985.1 Cucurbita pepo subsp. pepo | reverse complement strand
CGTTGTAAATTAATAGTTTTTGGGTATATTATTACATTTGTTAAACCTGATTGGATTAAAAAGGATTAAGTCAATTCACTAATAGAATTTGTTTTAAATCTCAGCATGTCAAGCTCAATAGTACAATTACTCGCTTCTGAGAAATTAAAAACAATTACACAACAAGGAAATCAAACCTAAACACAATACTTGCAAATGATAATTTTGATGGTGTTAATATAACACATGCGGAAGCAATTTGGATCTTAGGCACTTTTAGAACATCAATTATAGTAAATAACTAGCATGTTCATAAGTATTAAAACTTAATGAGTTTAGATACTAACCTTTTGTAGTTCAAACTCTTTTTTCCTCACGAACCAGTTTCGAACCACCACTAGTGTCTTCTCCACTATCCTCTGGCCTTAGAATAGAATTGTGAAATCCGGTGAGTGACTAAACTTGGTAGGGATTTTGTATATGTGAAGAGAGTGTTTGTGAGAAGTTTTTCTCAAGGTTTTTCACCCGGAAGAAGAAGACCTTCCATGTACCATGATCACTCTATTTAAAGAGTCATGTTTGCATGTTCATGCAAATTTGAGATCACCAAATTTTGATACTTAAAATTCCACTCAAATGTTTGGGATTATGTGGCAAGCATGCATGTTTGAGTTAACCAAATTTTGACACTTAAAATTCCACTCAAACTTGTGGGATTTATTTGGCAAGCATGCAAGTTTGGTTAAACAAAATTTTGACACCTCAAAATTCCACTAACATGGAATTTTTCATTAAATGGAGTCAACATTTTGACTTTCTTCATTTTAATTCAACAATTAATTTGAATAATGAATTTCAAATTAAAGTAACATTAAATGATTAATTGAACTATTTAATTAATATTTAATATTAATTCAAATGCCAATCCCAATCAATTCGAACACATAATTGATTAAGATATTTAAATCTTATTTACATATCTCAGATTCTCTCTTTTTGTTTAATTCGTAAATAAAACAAAAATGCGGTTAAATATATCGTATATGTAGCGCATATTTCCTAATTTGAATTTGAACACTTCGAACTCACTCGTCACACTGTTCTATGGTTTAGTCCGATATGAGCTAGCAGAGGGACCTAATGGACCTATAGATCATGGGCTCCAACATCCAAGATTAACCGGTTAAACTCAATAACTTTGTTAACCAATATTCGTTAACTACTAGGACACTCCACTATAGCCTAGTAGTTGCACTCCCCTCACTATAGATATATTTCTGTCCATTTGATATAACCATGATTAATAAGTCGATCCTTCACAGGTTGTTCGTAACTAGAGCTGGGTCAATTTACCGTTTTACCCCTAAAATTACTTCTTCTTTCTTATGTCTCACTGATCCTCTAATGAACAATTGGTTTGTGGTCCAATCAGTAAACCGAATCCCTCTCAGGCTAATGAGAGGGTGGGGCCCCTTGTTCAAGACCTGGAGTCAGTGCTTAAGGGAACTACCTCTCTTCTATCCCTAAAAGTGGGTAGGAGTGAATTCCATCTTGCACCCCACGTCCCCAACCATTCACCCTGTCTTACCCCTGAAATGGGAGGCCTATTGAGTCGGCGAACTAGAGCCACTCTCACCCATGCAAATCTAAGGATAATTCCGAATAAACAGGAGTTGATGGTTAGCTCAGGATTAAAACCGAGTTACCTAGGTTATCGAATGAAAAGAAAATTTATCTCAACAGTAAACGACATTATAAAGTGAGAGTGGTTTTCTTCATGGTCCGATCTTATGCAATACTCATTGCATAGGATGCCCCCACTCACATGTCTCCACATGTACAATTTAGTGATCACATTGTTTATATCATATACAAAAGTGGGCCGCATCCATAGTGTCCCTAGGATAAGGTACTCAGCCTTATCCTTATACTATAGATCATTTTAACTATATATACTTGAACTTGATCCACTCTTATGTCTCTACATATAGTTCAAGTAATCATACTATAGCTAGAGTGTTCTTAGTTTATTGGATTTAGATTAATCTTCGTAAAGTTCACTTTATTCAATAACAATCTTTACTGAATAAACAACAATAATAACTTTATTGAAAATAGAATATGTTTTTGTTTACAAACTATGAGTTTTAGGACATAAAACCCAACAGATTTGAGGTTTGTTTTAACTACGGAATGTCCCCTAGACCCCTGCTGAAATGCAAACCGAATAGTTTGGGTTGCATTTGACAAAAAGGGTAAGGGGAAAGATAAGATTCCTACTGACCACAAACTTAAGGTTCAAAATGCAGATAATGGAAAATGTTTCCATTGCAATAAAAACGGGCACAAGAAAAGTCACTGCCCAAATTACCTTGCAGAGAATAAAGCCGAAAAGGCACAACAAGGTAAATATGATTTACTAGTTGTAGAAATACGTTTAGTAGAGTATGATCACTTAACCTGGATACTGGATTTAGGGGCCACTAATCATATTTGTGCTGTTTTTTCAAGAAACTAGTTCCTGGAGAGTGTTTGCAGAAGGCGAGATAACACTCAAGGTTGGAATAGAAGAAGTTGTCTCAGCAAGATCAGTAGGAAATTTAATTTTTTTTTTCGGAGATAGATTCATTATATTAGATAATATACTTTGAAAACTACCTAAATTATGACCTAAAAATTTGAAAACATAAGTTGTAATTGATAATTACACAAAAATTTCCCTAAATCCATGAACTCGTGTCCAAGTAGTCAATCCTAAAGATTGTAACTAGCATAGAGTAATTGAAGCTCCACATGAAGTAATTTAAAGTTCCCGTTACTTAACTAAAGTATATTCAGCTTTAAAGAAGCATGAGTTGCACTTAAGTTCATGAAATGCTTATAGACTCTAACTCTTAGTACTATTATTGCCAGTATGTTTCATATGAGTCTTTCATAAATGAAACTAAGGTGCATTCAATACAATTTTATTTTCTTGTCATACGAGGCAAAATGGAAGAATTAAATCAAACAAACTGATGTACTGAACCGAATCAATCCAACCCAAATTGATTAGTTTGTTTCCTTTGTTGGGTTGTTGATTTATTTGATAACCCTGGTATATTATAACAATTCAACTTTTCATTTTATAGCCGTCCAACCACTCGGAGAAAAATATATTTGAATAGAAGCTAAAAATATTTGTTTTGGTGGTATGATTCTCACTTAGAGTGCAAGAGGTTTTGAGTTCAATTCTTGTAATGCCCTATGTCTAAATTTTTTACTTATCAAAGGACTTCATATTAATATAAACCTTTTGTTCCTATTATCAAACATACCTCTTAACTTTTGTACACCAATTGTTGGGCAACCAATAGTAAAAAGTCTTTATTTACATCCCAAGACTTTATACTTACCATTTTAGGAAACAAAGAAAAAGAAAAGAAGAAGAAGAAGAAGAAAGCTCTCTGTTCTTATTATGTTCTTGTTTTGTTCTAAACGACATATTCTCATCGAGGACTTCATGTGTTTCCTACAATACAACAAAATACGACCTTAATACCTAGGCTCAAGAATTCATACATACGTTTCAAAGTGCATAACAAGGGCATTTGGTCTAGTGGTATGATTCTCGCTTTAGGTGCGAGAGGTCTTGAGTTCAATTCTCGGAATATGCCCCTTTAAGAGATTGTAGAATTAAAGATATTTACGAAGTAAATAAATACACATTAAAATAACATAAGTTAAATACAGAGGTACGGGGATCGTTACCATGCATGTAGTCTTGCTTCAAAAATGATCTTCAACCAAAATAATTTGAGCGGAGTCATTCATAATCTCAAACCTACAAGGTAGGTTCTAAAGCACAAAAACATGTGGATAAATTTTAAATATAGAGGCGCATAAAACATATGGACTAGCAACTAAAAATGATAGATTCATTACAAGGGCATTTGGTCTAGTGGTATGATTCTCGCTTCGGGTGCGAGAGGTCTCGAGTTCGATTCTCGAAATGCCCCCTTCAATTATATCAAGTTGTACAAAGAAATAAAGATGTTTGAAAAAAAAAGAAGAAGAAGAAGCTATATTTAATCTTTTTAATTATAATTTATAAGTGTTTTTATAACATATTAATTGAAGAATACAGAATTGTGTATGTAAGATTCTCTTCCAATCTTGGAAACCATACCACTTTCAAATTAGAGAAAGTCATGATGGTAGTACCATTTATTTTCTATTCAAATTATTCCATGAGGGCTTGAGAAAGTCTTGCAAAAGAAGATGATGGTAGTACTATTTATTTTCTATTGCAGACTTTTGATAGAGCATCGACCCTAACTTCAAAGGCATTACACCCTTGACCCTAACTACAAGGGCATTTGGTCTAGTGGTATGATTCTCACTTCGGGTGCAAGAGGTTTCGAGTTCGATTTTCGTCTAGTGGTATGATTCTCACTTCGGGTGCAAGAGGTTTCGAGTTCGATTTTCGAAATGCTCCCAACAATTATATCAAATTGAATAAAGAAATAATTCACATGGATGTTTGAAAAAAAAAAAAAAAAAAAAAAAGAAGAATAGAAGACTTGAGATTCTCTTCCAATCATTTCATGAGAACTTGAGATTCTTTCAGCAGTGAGACAATGATTATGTGCCTCGACGAACAAGTCAACTGTGCAAAATTCAGACTGCATGGACAACAGCAGTGTATGCTCGAGTCACGTTTGGAAGAAACTAGTCACATTCTCCTATAATACATTTTGGGAAATTTTTTGGGAAATTTTAGTCCGGGAGGGTGTAGATATGAAATGAGCATGCCACCTTGGACAACAAATTATTTACAAAAATTGCTGAGACATGCAGCCATAGACAACACGCCATGGGCAATCATGACCGTGACATCTGTCCCCACACAATTTATTGATAACCAACTCTTCATATACTCAGCATTGTAGGACGAGGCTGATTTTAGGTCTCTCGATGCACTTCCAGCTGATCTCAGAATGAGGAGTCTTTTCCAATCTACTAGGAGCTGTTGAAAATCACTTCTCGGTTCGTTGACTCTTCATGTCTTCTCTATTGGTGTCTTTCCTACTTTCTTCGCATGAAAATCTTTCTTCTTTGCATGACGTCATACCAACTGCTTCTACTTGATGTCTTCTTGGTCAAAATAATAACGTTTCAAGTTACTGACGTGGACAACAAGGTTAGTCCGCATCCATAAGAGCAATTGGATCCTATATGATGTCTTCATAATCTTGTGGATCATGGGCAATCATGACCGTGACATCTGTCCCCACACAATTTATTGATAACCAACTCTTCATATACTCAGCATTGTAGGACGAGGCTGATTTTAGGTCTCTCGATGCACTTCCAGCTGATCTCAGAATGAGGAGTCTTTTCCAATCTACTAGGAGCTGTTGAAAATCACTTCTCGGTTCGTTGACTCTTCATGTCTTCTCTATTGGTGTCTTTCCTACTTTCTTCGCATGAAAATCTTTCTTCTTTGCATGACGTCATACCAACTGCTTCTACTTGATGTCTTCTTGGTCAAAATAATAACGTTTCAAGTTACTGACGTGGACAACAAGGTTAGTCCGCATCCATAAGAGCAATTGGATCCTATATGATGTCTTCATAATCTTGTGGATCATGGGCAATCATGACCGTGACATCTGTCCCCACACAATTTATTGATAACCAACTCTTCATATACTCAGCATTGTAGGACGAGGCTGATTTTAGGTCTCTCGATGCACTTCCAGCTGATCTCAGAATGAGGAGTCTTTTCCAATCTACTAGGAGCTGTTGAAAATCACTTCTCGGTTCGTTGACTCTTCATGTCTTCTCTATTGGTGTCTTTCCTACTTTCTTCGCATGAAAATCTTTCTTCTTTGCATGACGTCATACCAACTGCTTCTACTTGATGTCTTCTTGGTCAAAATAATAACGTTTCAAGTTACTGACGTGGACAACAAGGTTAGTCCGCATCCATAAGAGCAATTGGATCCTATATGATGTCTTCATAATCTTGTGGATAACTTCGACTAGTCCATAGTATTTTTGCACCAGTCTTTGGTTCTTGTTGCTTTGAACTTGAAGTTGATATGACGTTAACTTATATAAACTCTCTATTTTTCTTGAAATTGTTGTTGTTGACGCTTCTGACTGACCCTTCTCTTCATCCATCTGGTATTTCTGTGTGAACATGTGTTGCTTCAGTGACTTGTTTTTTTTCTTCCTTCTCCAATAGAGGCGTTGGCTTGGTGTCTTTACCCAGCATTTGAGTGATCATTGACAAGAGCCTCTGCGGGTCTAATAAACTTGACTGTTAACAAGTCATTTAGCTTTTCATAGAATTTAGCTAGCTCAGGCTCAATTGCATGACATTTGTTTGTGGCAGGCGATCTCGACTGCAACATAAAACTAATCTTGTGATTTATCTCTCCTGGGGATAAATCCATTATCTGACCTTCTTGTTTTGCGTTGTGGTGTTCATGTAGTGGCAACAAGGTTGCTATTGAGGTTTGCTCACTCGAGCTCCCCTTTCAATTACAACAATAGCAGCAAACGTAGATTCATCGTGGCTAAGATTCTTTCTCAACTGTAGTATCGACATCATTTTCACCCCTCTTGGTTGATGGATGTTTTTCTGAATGATCGTCGAATTAGACTCCATTACAACTAGGCATTTTGCTAGGGACATGTAAATGACTTTGTGTTCCAGTAGGACGTTCATCCCTAACACGACGTCGAAGTCATCCATTTCAACTATCATAAAATGATTTGCCTAGTCCAAGGCTCTAGCTTGATTAGAGTTCTCATTGTGACTCTTAAAACAGGTAAAGCTTCCAATTTGACGGCGTTCATCTTTCCTGTATCTCGATGCCGAAGGATGTTAAAATATTTTGCATTGGTCTCGATAATGAGTTGTGGGTGGTTCTAGAGTCGACAATGGTGTTCCTTGCTACTTTGTGCTTTATCCAGACCTTGACATACATAATATATATATATATATATATATATATATATTCTTTTAACTATAGCACATATGGTCCATGAAAGAATTGTAACTCTTATGCTCATTAATATTATAATGGTTACCACCTAAATTATAACGTAGAGTTAGAGAATTGATGTCCAATTAGCCAACCCTAAATTTGTAATCTTGGTAGAGTGATTGAAATTACAATGGAAGTAGTTTAAACTCCTAGTACCTTAAATGAAGTTGATCTCTTCTAATAAAACATGAATTTCTCTTTAATATCGTTAATACAATTATGCTTCATCTTGAACCTTTCAAACAGGAAACTAAAAGTAAGTTCAATTGAACTCCATTTTATTGTCATCTTGAATGATGTGTAGGATATATTCTTGATTTACCTTGATATTTCATATTAGTTAAGCTTTTTGCAAAATCACAAGTAGACCACAACAACAACGAGCTTGGGTCTGTTTATTATTTTAAAGAAATTTTTATTCTCCATTCATCTGTAATAACTCTCCAACTAAATTCATATTATGCAACGAAACAAATTTTTTACTCCTAAGAAATAAAATATGCACTTTAACTAAAATTTCAACAATCTTATTGCGATACAACATAGATGACAACTATAGCCTTCAAATAAATACAACATAGATAGAAACTCTAGTGTTCATCCATAATATAACACCTACTACCTAAATTATGACCTAAAAATTTGAAAACATAAGTTGTAGTTGAAAATTACACAAAACAATCCCCTAAATCTAAGAATTCCTGTCCAATTAGTCAATCCTAAAGATTGTAACTAGCATAGAGCAATTAAAGCTCCACATGAAGTAATTTAAAGTTCCAGTTACTTAACTAAAGTTTATCTCCTCTTTAATGAAGCATGAGTTGTACTTAAGTTCATGAAATTCTTATAGACTCCAACTCTTAGTGCTATTGATGCAATTATATTTTATATGAGTTTGTCATAAATGAAACTCAAGTGCCTTCAATACAACTTTATTTTCTTGCCATACGAGGCAAAATAGAAGAACTAAATCAAACAAACTAATGAACTGAACCGAAAATCTAACCAAACTGATTAGTTTGTTTCCTTTGTTGGTTGGTTGGTTTATTTGATACCCCTTATAAATTAGAATAATTCAATATTACATGCCTCCTTACAAACGAGTAAAATACTAGACCATCAACTTTTTGTTTTATAGTCAACAACCCCCAAGAAAATAGATTTCAAACTTGAGAGAAAAAAACATATTGAGTAGGAGCTAAAAATGTTGTGTTTTCTAGTAAGGGCATTTGGTCTAGTGATATGATTCTCGCTTAGGGTATGAGAGGTCCCAAGTTCAATTCTCAAAATGCCCTTATTTCTTTATCTTTTTTAGTATGAGAATTTATACTTACCATTTTACCATCTTAATAAACCATGAAAAAAAGAGGAAAAACAAAAGTTAAGGCAATTAAAACTATTATGATAATGCTCTTAATATCGCAATCCTGTAAATAATTTCGTAATTAATCAAACCCTAGATCTAGAAGATATCGTAACAAAAGAAAATAAATGAAACCCTAGATCTAAAAGATATCATAACAAAAGAAAATAAATGAAACCCTAGATCTAAAAGATATAATAAGATATCATAACAAAAGAAAATAAATGAAACCCTAGATCAAAAAGATATCATAACAAAAGAAAATAAATGAAACCCTAGATCTAAAAGATATCATAACAAAAGAAAATAAATGAAACCGAGTAAATAATTTCTAATAACAAAAGAAAATAAATTAAATAACGATGATACATTCAATAAACAACTTAATATAAAGTCCATAATAAGGGCATTTGATTTAGTGGTATGATTCTTGCTTTTGGTGCAAGAGGTCTCGAGTTTGATAACCAAGAGTGACCCAATTCACTCCTCTCGGAAGAGAATGTTTGCTCTTAACATCATTTTGTGTTTCTCACTTTCAATTGACATACCTATCTAGATTTAAAACTAATCTTGTGATTTATCTCTCCGGGTGAGAATAAACCCATTATCTGACCTTCTTGTTTTGCGTCATGGTATTCATGTAGTGGGTTGGTTCACTCGAGTTCCCCTTTTCAAATACAACAATGGCAGCAAACATAGATTCATCATGGCTAAGATTCTTTCTCAATTGTACTATCGTCATCATTTTCACCCCTCTTGGTTGGTGGATGTTTGTCTGAATGATCGTCATGTTAGACTCCGTTATTACTAGGCATGTAACTTACCAAGAAAATTAATTCTAAGAAAATTTACCAAGTCGGGTTAGACTCCATTACTACTAGGCATGTAACTTACCAAGTCTCTAGCTTGATAATGAACTTACCAAGAAAATTAATTCCAAGATGCTTGTAGTTTGAACGATTGAGAGCTCATCTCCTCTTGATTTCTTCTTCAATTGTGTTCCTTAACTTACCCTACAGCTAATTGTATAAGGCTCATTAAATGAATCAATCTCTAGACGAAGAATTTTGGACTCAAATTTCTAAATTTCAAACTTAAAACGTTTACCGAAAGTAAACTGATGGGTTCCAACGCTCCAATATCTTTTAGCCTTTGATTTCTTAACGAAAGTGTTTCCTCTCATAGCCATAAAGTTGTACAAATTGGTTTAAAAGGATGATATTCATTATGGATGAGTAATTTCGCGATTTTTAAGAATTCTTGGCTAAAAGTTGCATAAAGAAATTGAGAGCCTCCATTGGCTTATTTTTCTTCCCACCCTCCTTACAAACTTACTATTTGTGCAAGTTTGATATGGAGGCTGATTATTTATAGTAAAAATATATACTAAATATTTATATATAGTAAGTGGTTATATGTATTAAAGCTATATATATAATAAACTAAAATAATATATTTACCCATCAGTCAATTTTTTCAAAATGTATATTTCACATTCTTCATATCCTTTATTTGCATACCTGAAGTCATTAATACAAAACTTTTAGTCAATATTTCTCCTTACATTTTCTCTATCATGTTTTTCTTGTTCATTTCGATCGAGTGTGTGATCCTAATAACTGGTGTCAGAGCGAGGCAAGATTCACCATGATCTGTGAATATGGAAAGTTCAAAGACTGGAATTGAAAAGTTTGATGGATTCGATATAAGTTTCTAGAAGATGCAGATTGAAGATTCACCATGATCTGTACCAGAAAGATCTTCAGAAACTTCTTTTGGGGGTGAAGCCGGATACCATGATCACAGAGGGTTGATTTGGTTGACGCTGTCCAGAAACATGACGTTCAACCTCATCAAAGAGAAGACAACATTAGGCCTATTGAAGGTGTTGTAAAATATGTACGAAAATCTGTCGGCTATGAACAAGATGTATGTAAGGACCGTGCTGACACGATGACTCAAAAAGGCGGGTAAAATTTTCCTTCTTGATAAAACCATTAAAATTTAAAACATAATTTTCATTATACCAAAGTAGTGTGCGCACATTACTAATTTAAAATACGACGTAATGATTAAAACACAAAATAAGAAACAGACACAAAACATTTTAAAACAAAGGGTTGAAGACGACGGGTGAGGTTTGTCTATGGCACCTCCTCCAGACTCCGCTTCCGTTCTTGACCAGCTCCTTATCACCTGGAAAAAAAAAATGGAGAATAAGGAATGAGTACAAGACCCAGTAAGTAGCCTACTTGTAGGCTCTTAATCGTGTCCTTGATATGCTAGGGTACCACATTCTTTGTTCTTGCTTGTTCTTGAACTTTTTCTTGTTGTAAGTATACTTAGGCCCTCTAATTTTTGTTCTTGACTTGGGGTTCTTATCTTGATCTTTCTTGAGGACCTTGGTCCTTGAATCCTAAAACCATGGTTTTCCTTTAAGGGCCTTAGTACTATGGTTTTTGGTTCTTGGTCCTTTGTTCCTGATTCTTGTCCTTAGAACTAGGATCTTGATCCTTGTTCTATTCCTTGATCTTTGTCTTGTTCTTGGTACTTCTTGGTTCTTGTTTTGTTCTTGATTCATTCTCCAAGACACTCCCCCTAGGATTTATGGCATTAGACATGCACCTGAAAATCCTGTGTCCAAGGCTTCATGCGTTTCAAGTGACACAGCCTTAACCTACGTCCAAGACTTCATGCATTCCAGGTGACGTAGTCTTACCGAATCTTAGGGCTTGCCCTTCGATACGATCTGCTTAATCCTATGCCCAAGGCTTCAAGTGTTCCAAGAGGCATAGTGTGAAAACCTACATCCAAGGCTTCTTACGTTCCAAGCGATGTAGTCTTAATACTGCATCAAGGGCTTGCCCTATAATATAGTCTGTTTAACCTACGCTCAAGGCTTCATGCGTTCCAAGCAACATAGTCTAAGTCATGAGCATGATGTACCGTGGGAGGTCTTAGGAGGTTCTTGATGCGTGGCTAAGGTAACGTACTCTCTTCTTGTTCCTCTGTGACTTTAGAGTACTCCCCTTAATAGACCGTAAAGGTCTCTTGCTCGGTGCATACTTAAACATGGCATCCTACAAGTCTGTAGGGCATCTCTTCTAGGTGAGGGAAACTTGAGGCATGACATCCTGCAAAGGAAACATGGTGCAGGGCATCCCACCTAGAAGAAGAATTCTTGGGCATTGCTTGGTGGGAGGTCATGGGTCACTTTGGACATGATTAGAGTATTACCTAGCATTTTTAAGTTTCTGTTTCTGAGTTTGGGGACCTTAGTCCCTCGTCCTTGAGTGGTACCTAGCATTCTTCTTACTTGGGCATTGCTTGGTGGGAGGTCATGGGTCACTTTGGACATGATTAGAGTATTTCCTAGCATTCTTAAGTTTCTGTTTCTGAGTTTGGGGACCTTAGTCCCTCGTCCTTGAGTGGTACCTAGCATTCTTCTTACTTGGGTAGTTGTAAAGCTTGTATGTTGTTGTTCTTGGTTCTTAATCTTTTAACTTTCTAAGGTCCTTAATTTCTTGAGGCATAAGTTGTAACTTGTATTTGTAACCATATGAACCCATCTTAGTGTAAGTTTTTCTAGAAGGCCATAGATTCCTAGGGAGTTCTTTAGAGGGTTCTAGAAGAGTCTAAAGTCTTGTGGTGTTTCCTTTAGGTGTTTCTTGGATCCTAACTTGGTTTAGGTTCCAAACTTACTCCAATCAACTTGAAACCTTAAAATTATCTTCATGTCCTTCATAATCGACCTTATAAGAAGTAGCAAATCATTTGAAGCACGTATAGACCTTGAAATCTCTTAAGTAGTCCTAGGGGCATTTTGGTCATTTTACACCCAATTCTTGGTTTTGCTACTTAACGTGTTCCAATGGCTTTTCAAACTTCACGAAGTCATCAAACATCATAAAATAAGATCTACTTCAGGGTTTCATAGCATTTGGATGTCATCTAGGTCATGAACCGTAGGTAGATGTCCTTAGGGGCATTATGGTCATTTTGCACCATTTCTTGGTTTACCTACTTATCCTTATCCAATGACTACCAAACTTCGTATATAACCTCAACATGCTATAGTATCCTCAGCCTTAAAATTTTATAGGCAGCAGAGTTCATCTAGTGGGTTATTTTAACATTACGTAAATCCCGAGCAATTTGTTCGGTTCAAGGTCTTAACTTACGGTTCCTAGGGTTTTTCTTTCACAGATCCTAATTTCATACTTGGTTTAGGGTTTCATATTAAAATTCAAGCGATCCCTACAAGTATTTCTTAACAAAAAGTCCAAGGTGGCTACTTCCCTCATTGTCGACATTCGGGACCTTCGTTCTTGAGCTTCCGGTACCCAAATTACCTCAAATTTTCTTTCATAGACTCCTTATTGTGTCTACTTTCTGGAACCATAAGTTTTTTCATGAGAGCCAGTCTGGAAGGGGGATAAAATTGAGAAAATCCGAGGGAAGGTCGAGTTTTGGGTTGACATGGTCGGTTCAACTGAACCGGCCACGTCATCGTCTTCTTCCTCCAAACGGGAAGAAGACGCGCGCGACCGTTCGCGCCGCCGTCTGAAACTCGCCCTCCCCAGCTCCTATCATGTCGTTTCTCCCCTCGATTCCTTCATAAAACTTAATGACGGTATTACAAGGAAGATCTAGAGATTGATTTCATACCTTTTCATGGATCGTAGCCTAAGATATTTGCTTCCAAAGTTCATCAAAAATATGATTTCTCGTCCGAGTAAAAAACAGAGAATTTCTTATTGGGTAGCTGATTCTAGGGGTTTTCGAGGCTTGATTTCTTCAGGAAACCTCTTCCTTATTATTCCCTCAAGATAAAGGAATTGGTTTGGAGGAACGACTTTGAGTGTGGGATATTAATTTTGAGAAACCACTCTCGGTCTGCAAGTTACCCGACACCTCCGATTTTCAATCTCTTGGGTATCTTGTTCTACGACGTTTCAGCTCTCCATTCCTTCAGAAAAGTTACTCGAATTCTTCCTATGAAGCTAGAGGAATCCTTACCCCCAATTTGAAGGAAAAGAGGTTGTAGATAGGAATTCGACACTTACCCCCAATTTGAACCTGGAACGGATTTTCTTCAATTGGGAACGTTCCTGAGGTTATTTCTCTTCGTGGTCTTCTACTGAAACATTCTCTGGAGGTGCAGAAACCTATTGGGGTTGTCCTTTCTTGAAGAATACTTGTACATCCTTGGATTGGAATTTTGAGTTTTCCTTGAAGCTCTTTAATGGCAGATTGGATTGGGGTATTGTTTCTAGGCACTTTCAGGACTCTATTCCTTCATAAAACTTGTGGGTAATCTTATTTAGAAGCTATAGGAACAAGTTTGAAAGGAAATGGTGGAGAACTTCTCTCGAATTTAGAAGAAACCCGAGAGTAGGAGACCGAAAGTCTAAACACTTATTGCCAATGACTGGGAGCTCGAACTTGCTCGATTCTTGTTCCAAACGATTGCCCCAACTTCATAATTTATAGGGAAAACATAAACAGATATTGGGAGCTCCAGAATCGTCGTGAATTATCAGTTGGATTTTCTGAAAAATTCGTCGAAAATTTCTACTTCGATCAGAGACTCACCGACTTTCGTTTTGAATCATAGCCGTTGGATGTGATGATCCGTGAGTGTTCTAGAATGTATCAAGGTTTGGAGGAGATCCAATGGCTGAGAGTCGAGATTCGAAGAATTTTGTGCAGAAGGTACTGTGAAGGTTCTAATTTTTTAGCAGAATGACAAATCCATAATTATCCTTAACTTCAAGGGTATTTTGTAATTTGCCACTTTCATAATATTTTATTATTATTTTCTCGAATAATCCATAATTTTTCCTAAAAATTCTTCATCCCTCGTTCGTCATTTTTCCCTTCTTGACCATCTTGAAATTCCTTCTAGATAAGGAATTAAAAATCTACAAAGATCCTTGATAATTGGAAAAATGACCTTTCCGTCTTTTTCGCTTACGATTTCATTCTCAATCCTTCTCCAAAGGTCTTAAGTCCTTAAGATTACTTCCTAAGGTCTAGAAATGACTTACTAAGACCCCTTTCCTTGCTTAATCCAAAACAATTTCTTTCCTTGGATCCTTTGGGTCTTGCATAGGTGCCTTTCCTTCATTTTTGGGGTGTTACAGAGTATTTGATGCAGAGGTTGTTTAATCTACAAATGTCGTAAGGTAGCTTTGTTGCAAATCATATCAATTACTTCAACGTGATTGAAAGTCAATTGAGTCGGTGGAAATTATGTTCAAAAATGAAATTAAAGCATTGATTTTGATGTCATCTTTACCCGAGTAGTGGTATACTGTTGTTGCTACAATCAACAGTTCACGAGGATTTGATAAACTGAAGTTTGATGAAATTCGAGAGTTAGCGAAAGTATTCCCAAATGGAAAATGGAGATTCATCAGGCAATGTTCCCAGTGTTGATCGAAGCGAAAGAAGTAAATCAAAGAGCCCAAACAAACATGGGCGATCAAAATCAAGGAACCGAAAAAAATCGCCAAACAAACCAAATATGGAGAAAAATGACACTTTCGGACATATGGTACAAAATTGAAGAAAAACAAAATCACAAATTTGAAGATGACAATGATTCTATCTATTCAGCAAAAGATACTAAGGATGCTCTAATTCTTAGCGTGAACAGCCCAATTGAATTCTGGATTTTAGATTCAGTTGCTTCGTTTCATTTATCTTCATGTAAGGAATTGTTTCAAAATTTCAAATAAGGAAATTTTGGGAAGGTGTATCTTGCCGACAACAAAACGTTGGAGATTGAAGGGAAGAGAGATGTCTGCATACAAACTCTAGCAGGAAATGAGTGGACATTATAGGATATCAAATATATTCCTGATCTCAAGAAGAATTTGATCTCTATTGGTCAGTTGGATAGCACAGGTTTTGGAGCCAAGTTTCGAAAGAGTTTGGGGAAGATTGTGAAAGGTGTCATGGTGGTAGCATGACACAAAATCTGGAACCCAATACACCACTGTAGGGTGAACCCTATACACAACTCGTAGTAACAGCAACCATGTTTATACATCCTACAGTAATGTCAATAGACTTGCACATATGAGCGTCAAAGAAATGAAGATGATGGCTGCTAATGGAGTTTTAGAAGGCTTAAAATATATTGATATGGGTGTTTCTGAGAGCTGCCTTATGGAAAAATATAGACGAGTTAGCTTCACAAAGGCCACTAGAGAACTAAAGAAAGTGCGATTGGGAATGGTCCATATAGACGTTTGGGGACCATCTCGAGTTTCATCATTTCTAGTACCAAAATTCCATTGGTTAAATGTATCGCACTCTGCAGCGACAACTCTCTGTTGTCCTAAGGCTAGTGAGATATCTCACGACCACTCTTTTCCTCCTCAGCATATCTTGACACTATAACTGTGATCCATTATTCTCTTATATGGTTAACATTCACTCTTTAACGTCCGAGGACATTTTATAACTATCACAAAACTCAAAACATACAATAAATTCATATAAGTTTTACAACATATCATATACTTTAAAATAGGGTTAGACTGCTTACTTGATCACGGCGAGACGTGTCATTGAGCTGAGTCATAGAGATATACGACTCTTTATCTTAAGAAAAAATATGTATAATCTAAAATTCGGCTGCTTTGATATCAAACAACTCTTTATTGAACTCTAGTTATATTCTTCTTTTTCGCCCTTTTTTTTTTTCTTTCTTTATTTTTCCTCTTTATTGAACTCTAATTAGCGATCTTACTATCCCCTACCTAGGAAAGATGGATCAAAATGAAAAATTTACCCTAGCATTAATTTCGACGGATTTTTCTATTTTTTATTATTTTCTTTTATACTTTTAATGAGTTTTTTTTTTTAATATTTGTAACTATTTTTTTCTTCCATATCATATTTAAATTTGGTCTAATCTCTCAATAAATTCCTAAAAATTTGAACTTAAAAAAAAAAGTTGAGAAATTAATCTTCATTTGAACTCGTGTTACAGCATAACAGAACATAATATATGTCAAACACTCACAAAGTACGACACGTGGAGGGGTTACGGAGCACGCGTTGTTAATACCTCATACAATTCATCCAACCAAGCCAATAGTAACACCACTTACCTAGTTGGTCCAAAGAAAAGTCACTAAATTTTTTGTATTGATGTTCGTTAGATCATACTCATCGATTTCTAGTTCCAAAGCTAAATCCATACCGACTTCCTTCACTCTCTTTCTTTTTCTCCTTCTTTATTCAAATCGGCATTGGTTAGGGATGAAGAAAGAATGAGTTGGAGATTGAGAAATGGGAAGAGAAATAAAGAATGTGATGGAGGAAGAGGAGGAAATCGGAGGAAGTGGAGAACATGGATAAAATGAGCACCCACGCAACTCTTAAGCCATGTTGAACTCCTAGTACCTTAAATAAATTTGGTCTCCTCTAATAAGACAGGAATTTCTCTTATGATCATTAAATTCTTATAGACCCCAAGCTCAATATCATAAATACAATTATGCTTTATCTTGAACACACCAAACATGAAACTAAAGTGGGTTCAATTTAACTCCATTTTATTGCCATCTTGAATGATGTGTAGGGTATATTCTTGATTTACCTTAAAGATCTTGTCGGATGATAGTTTATATTAGTTAAGCTTTTTGCAAAATCACAGTTAGAAGACAACAACGATGAACCTAGGTCTATTAGTCATTTCAAAGACAATTTCTTTGTCCATCTCATCGGAATAACAGTTCAACTAAATCCATATTATGTAAAAAACAAGTTTACGACTCATAACACCAACTACCTAAATTATGACCTAAAAATTTGAAAACATAAGTTGTAGTTGATAATTGCACAAAAATTTTCCTAAATCCATGAACTTGTGTCCAATTAGTCAATCCTAAAGATTGTAACTAGCATAGAGTAATTGAAGCTCCACGTGAAGTAATTTAAAGTTTCCATTACTTAACTAAAGTTCTTCTCATCTTTAAAGAAGCATGGTTTGCACTTAAGTTCATGAAATGCTTATAGATTCCAACTCTTAGTACTACTAATGCCAGTATGTTTCATATGAGTTTGTCATAAATGAAACTAAGGTGCATTCAATACAACTTTATTCTGTTGTCATACGAGGCAAAATAGAAGAATTAAATCAAATAAACTGATGAACTGAACCGAATCAATCAAACCCAAATTGATTAGTTTGTTTCCTTTGTTGAGTTGTTGGTTTATTTTATAACCCTTCTATATTATAACAATTCAATATAACATGCCTTACTTACAAGTAAAATATTAGACCATTAACTTTTCATTTTATAGCCGTCCAACCACTCAGAAAAATATATCTGAGTAGAAGCTAAATATTAGGTATTTAATAAAAGGCATTTGGTTTAGTGGTACGACCCTCACTTATGGTGCAACCTCAAATGCCCCTATGTCTAAATCTTTTCTTATTGAAAGACTTCATATTTATATAAACTTGTTGTTCGTATTATACTTACCATCTTAGGAAATAAAGAAAAAAAAAAAAAAGAAGAAAAACAAAAATTAAGGCGATTAAAATTATAATGATAATGCTCTTAATATCATTTCATGTTTTCCACTTTTGGTAAGTATGCCTATCCAAATCTTAAGCAGATCTAGTAGAAAGCTCTTTGTTCTTATTATGTTCTTGTTTTGTTCTCCAAGACACATTCTACATCCAAGGCTTCAGTTCAAGTACATCGAGAACTTCATGTGTTTCCTGCAATACGACAAAATATGACCTTAATACCTAGGCCTAAGGATTTATACATACGTTTTAAGTGGCATAACAAGGGCATTTGGTCTAGTGGTATGATTCTCGCTTTGGGTGCGAGAGGTCTCAAGTTCGATTCTCGAAATGCCCCTTCAAGAGAGATTGTAGAATTAAACGAAGTAAATAAATACAATAAAATGACACAAGTTATAAATTGTGAATAATAACAATGCATTCTATGTCGAAATGATTCATAAATTATACCTAATTTTTCTAATTTTGGACATGTTATTGATGACGAGACGTTTAGGGTTTTGTGACATGAGAATTGTGGGGATGTAGCTCAGATGGTAGAGCGCTTGCTTTGCATGTGAGAGGTACGAAGATCGACACCCTGCATCTCCAAAATAATACTATCCATTATTAAGTATGTTATTTCTTTTCAATTTTTCCTTAGTCATGACATGTTGAGTAGCCATATTTCTTCTTTTTTCACTATTATTAAGTATGTTATTTCTTTTCAATTTTTCCTTAGTCATGACATGTTGAGTAGCGATATTTCTTCTTTTTTCACTATTATTGATGACGGAAAATTTAGGGTTTTGTAACATAAGAATTGTGGGGATGTAGCTTAGATGGTAAAGCGCTTGCTTTGTATGCAAAAGTTATAGGGATTGATACCTTACATCTCCAAAATAAACTATCCATTATTAGATATATTTTTTACTTTCAATTTTCCCTTATTCATGACATGTTGAGTAGCGATATTTCTTCATTTTCACTATTATTGATGACGGAAAATTTAGGGAATTTAGCCCAGATGGTAGAGGCGAAAAACTACTTGTTATTAATATTTTATTTCTATTCAATCTTTCCTTATTTATGACATAATGAGCCGAGATATTTTTTCATTTACACAATTATTTATGACGGGACATTTAGAGTTTTCTGATGTAAGAATTGTGTGTATGTGGATCAAATGGTAGAGTGCTCACTTCTCGTGTGGGTAGTACGGGGATCGATACCTTTCATCTCCAAATGAATGGATTATTAAATATATTATTTCTTTTCAAAATTTTCATATTTACGACATATAATGCGTAGGGATAGTTTTTCATTTTCACTATTATTGATAATGAGACATTTAGGGTGTTATGATGTAAGAATCATGGGGATGTAGCTCAGATGGTAGAGTTCTCTTGTTGCATGCAAGTGATACGTGGATCGATACCCTGCATCTCCAAAATAAACCTTGTTTATTATTAAATATGTTATTTCTTATCAATTTTTCTTTATTCATGACATGTTAAGTGTGATATTTCTTCATTTTCCCTATTATTGATGATGGAAAATTTAGGGGTTTTGTGATGCAAGAATTGTGAGGATGTAACTCAGATGCTAGAGCGTGCTTAGCATGCGAGAGGTATGGGGATCGGTACCTTGCATCTCCAAAAGAAACTCTATTCAATCTTTCCTTATTTGTGACATCATGAGCGGAAGTATTCATGACATGTTAAGTGTGATATTTCTTCATTTTCCCTATTATTGATGATGGAAAATTTAGGGTTTTGTGATGCAAGAATTGTGGGGATGTAACTCTATTCAAAAGAAACTCTATTCAATCTTGCATCTCCAAAAGATTGCGAGAGGTATGGGGATCGGTACCTTGCATCTCCAAAAGAAACTCTATTCAATCTTTCCTTATTTGTGACATCATGAGCGGAAGTATTTTTTCATTTTCACTATTATTGATGACAGGACGTCTTATTTGTGACATCATGAGCGGAAGTATTTTTTCATTTTCACTATTATTGATGACAGGACGTTTAGGGTTTTCTGATGTAAGAATCATGGGAATGTAGATTAGATTTTAGATCGCTTTCTTAGTATGTGAGAGGTATGGGGATCCATACTCGCATCTTTACAGGAAACTATTTGTTATTACTACTTTATTTCTATTCAATTTTTCCTTATGGCATAATGAGCGGCGATATTTTTTCATTTTCACTATTATTGATGACAGGACGTTTAGGGTTTTCTGATGTAAGAATCATGGGAATGTAGATTAGATTTTAGATCGCTTTCTTAGTATGTGAGAGGTATGGGGATCCATACTCGCATCTTTAAAGGAAACTATTTGTTATTACTACTTTATTTCTATTCAATTTTTCCTTATTTATGGCATAATGAGCGGCGATATTTTTTCATTTTCACTATTATTGATGACAAGACATTTAGGATTTTGTGACATAAGAATCGTGGGGATGTAGCTCAGATGGTAGAGCACTCACTTTGGATGCGAGAGGTACGGGGATCGATACTTTACATTTGCATCTCTAGAAGAAACTATATGTTATTAATATTTTATTTTTATGCAATATTTCCTTTATTATGACATAATGAGCAGAGATATTTTTTCGTTTTCACTATTATTGATGAATTTAAAGTTTTGTGGATTCAGATGGTATACCGATCACTTTGCATGCGGGAATGTAGCTGATCACTTTGCATGCGGGAATGTAGCTTAGATTGTTTTATTTCTATTCATTCTTTTCTTATTTTGACATATTGAGCAGAGATATTTTTTTATTTTCACTATTATTGGTGATGGTAGGTTTAGGATTTTATGACATAAGAATTGTGGGGACGTAGCTCAGATGGTAGTGCACTCGCTTCGCATGTGAGAAGTTCGAGAATTGATACCATGCATCTCCAAAGGAATCCTACTACCAAATATTCTATTTCTATTTCAAATTTTTCTTATTTATGACATAATGAGCAGGGATAGTTTTCATTTTTACTATTGTTGATGATGGGACGTTTAGGGTTTTGTCATGTAAGAATTGTTGGGATGTAGCTAAGATGGTAAAGTGCATCCACGAGGATCAATACCCCGCATCTCCAAAAGTAACTATTTGTTATTAATATTTTATTTTTATTCAATCTTTCCTTATTTACAACATAATGAGTAGATATATTTTTTCATTTTCACTATTATTGATGATGGGAAGTTTAAAGGTTTTGTGATGTAAGAATTGTATGGATGTAGCTTAAATGGTAGAGTGCTTGCTTTGGATGCGAGAGGTACAAGGATCGCTATCATGCATCTCCAAATGAAAATCATCAATTATTAATCTTATTTATGACATAACGAGCAAAGGTAGTTTTTCATTTTAACTATTATTGATGACGAGAGGATTAGGGTTTTGTGGTGTAAGAATTGTGGGGATGTAGGTAAGATTATTTAGTGCACTAAAAGGTATATGGGTCGATACCCCACATCTCAAAAAAAAAAAAATTATTTGTTATTATTATTTTATTTCTATTAAATCTTTCCTTATTTATAACCTAATGAGCAGAGATAGTTTTTCATTTTCACTTTTATTGATGACGTGACGTTTAGGGTTTTGTGATGTAATAATTTTCGGGATGTAGTTCAGATGGTAGAATGCTTTCTTTGCATGCAAGAGGTACGGGAATCGATACCCCACATCTAAAAAAGAAACTAATTGTTATTAATATTATATTTCTACTCAATCTTTCCTTATTTATGACATAATGAGCGGAGATATTTTTTCATTTTCACAATTATTGATGACGGGGCGTTTTGGATTTTCTGATGTAAGAATCGTGGGGATGTAGCTCAGATGGTAGAGTTTCCCATGTGAGAAGTACGGGATCGATACCTTCTGCAAATGAATTGATTACTAAATATATTATTTCTTTTTAATTTTTTCTTATTTCGACATAATGAGCAAGGATAATTGTGCGGATATAGCTCATATAGTAGAGCGCTCGCTTAACATGTGAGAGGTGCGGGGATTAATACCCCGCACTCTAAAGGAAGACTATTGATTATTAAACGTATTATTTCTTTTCAATATTTTCATATTTATGACAGAATGATATGGTAGAGAGCTCGCTTAGCATGTGAGAGGTGCCGGGATTGATACCCCGCATCTCTAAAGGAAGACTATCGATTATTAAATGTATTATTTCTTTTCAATATTTTCTTATTTATGACATAATGAGCAAAAATAGCTTTTCATTTTCACTATTATTGATGACGAGACGTTTAGAATTTTGTGATGTAAGAATCATTGGGATACAGCTCATATGGTAGAGCGTTCGCTTAGCATATGAGAGGTATGGGGAATGATACCCTGCATCTCCTAAAGAAACTATAGGTTATTAATATTTTATTTCTATTCAAGTTTCCTTATTTTTGACATAATGAGCCGAAATTTCATTTTCACTATTATTGATGACGGGTAGTTTTGAGTTTTGTTACCCAAGAATTATGGGGATGTAGCTAAGATGGTAGAGTGCATCTCCTAAAGAAACTATTAATTATTAATATTTTATTTCTATTCATACCTTATTTGTGACGTAATGAGCAGAAATATTTTTTCCTTTTCACTATTATTGATGACGGGCAGTTTTGGGTTTTGTTATGTAAGAATTGTGGGGACGTAGCTAAGATGGTAGAGTGCTCTCTTTGCATGCGATTGGTACAGGGATCGATACCCCGAATACTCGGCTCTATATTCTTAAATGCTCTATAATATGGTGGTGCCTTAATGAGATATTTTAAATGGATTGTATACGCGTTTAAATGTTGTTTGCTACACACAAAAAGATAGGGATACTTAAATTTTTAAGTCACTCTTGAAAAGTATGGTGTGGGATAAATTAGATTATTGCCTATTATTTCTAAGAATATATTAAGTCTTGGGACTAATGTTTGTCATTTGTAGAGATGGCATATAATAGAGCAATTCATTAAAACGTTCTCATTTAGAGCAATTCATATAGTACCACTCATTGTTCTCCATATGTTTATGTAATTAATCTTCCTATTATTTGTAAGAATAATTCATATAGTACCACTCATTGTTCTCAATATGTTTATGTATTTAATTTTCCTATTATTTGTAAGAATATTAAGTCCTGGGACGAATGTTTGCCATTTGTAGCCGTTCTCGTTTAGAGCAATTCATAGTACTACTCATTGTTCTCCTTCTGAATATGTTTATGTATTTAATCTGCCTATTATTTGTATGAATATTAAGTTCTGGGACGAATGTTTGCCATTTGTAGAGATGGCATATAATAGAACAATTCATAGTACTCTTCTCCTTTATAGCAATTCATAGTACCACTCATTGTTCTCGTTTTGAAGATGTTTATGGATTTAATCGACCTATGTCTCTTGATTTGCTTCCTATTCATTCTAATATTTTTTTGAGTAAAACAACCACAATTAAGGCAGATATGATCAAAACATTGCACAAACAGGTGAAAGGAGACAATTGAGAAACAAAAAGTTACTTTAAGAATTAAATATTTTTGTGAGTAAAGCCACCACAAGTAAGGTCTGATCAAAACATTGCATAAAGAGGTGAAAGAGACAATTGAGAAACAAAATTTCAAAGTTGCTTAAAGAATTAACAAAGGACGGAAGGAAATCATTTTTCAACCCAATAATTGGGTTTGGATACATTTTCGCAAGGAGCGATTTCCATCTCAAAGGAAGACAAAGTTACATCCAAGAGTGGATAACCCTTATCAAGTCCTTAACAATGCATATAAAATGATGTTCCTTGAGAATTTTCAACACATTCTACTTTCAATTTTCAATGTTGCAGACTTAGTTCTTTTGATGTAGGTGATGATTTTTCTGATTCGAGGACGAATTCTTTTGACGAGGGGGAAGATGATAAGGATCACGGTGATCCCAATGTTCCAACTGGACCAGCCAAGAAGATTCAACAAGCATTCATTCTTTATCTATAAAATTGGATAGGCTTTGTTCAACTCTCATTTCATGTGTTACAAGCTTATTCGATTGAGGAAGAACCATTTGGAGCTTCAGAAGTGAATATTTACACAGTTAAAGTAGAGGATGAAGTTGCAAGCATCATTAGATGAGTTGTTAGAAAACTTTATTTATCTTTAATTCATAAAGTATGTAATGGTGAAATTGACCTTGTCTTCGGTGGAGATTCAAGGGGATTGAGATTAAATCCCGGTCACTAACTTCTTTTGTGCGGAGACTATAAATATCGTCAAATTATTATGTAAAAATAAGATTTTAGAGGAATGAAATTGATCTCTCTTGAGAAGTTCTCTTAAAAAGAAACTACATAAACTTAAAAGATGTTAATTCCATTTTACAATATTTAAAGGGTAGCAAAGAAGTAGTTTTGACATATCAATGTAGGTTTTGAAAACTAAAATTTAAAAATTTAAAAATTTAAAAAAATTAAAAAATAAATATATAATAAAAGTCGTTTTCAAAAAACTTAGTTTGTGGTGAAATTTTGCTTAAAATTCAAATGTATTGTTTCAATATCTATCCCAAAGGAATGCATATGCTCTAGTGGCAATGCAGCTTCAACCAAAATAATTTGAGCGGGATCATCCATAATCTTAAAGGTAGGAAATATAGGATATGAACTTTATTTATGTCCATATTTTTTAATAATATTAATTGAAATACATCCAATTGATTTGAAGAATAAATTCTATTATGTTATGGACAATGTGAAATTAACCTGACAATAATAGTAGGTTCTAAAGCACAAAAAAACACGTGGATAAATTTCAAATGTTGTGGCACACAAAACACATGGACTAGCAACTAAAAATGATTGTTTCACTACAAGGGCATTTGGTCTAGTGGTATGATTTTCGCTTCGGGTGTGGAGGTCTTGAGTTTGATTCATGAAATGCCCCCACAATTATATCAATTTAAATAGTTTGTTGTTTCTTTGTTGGGTTGTTGGTTTATTTCATAACCCTTGAATATTAGAATTGGCATAAGCAACCGCCCGATTATTTCTTTGCTTACTGCCCGATTATTTCCTTGAACTCCTAGAGATAAGATTGCCATCAAAGCAATTTGCTTATTTTTCTTTAATTAAACTCTCCTAGAAAAACCAATTTGCCTATTTTTCTTTAATTAAACTCTTCTAGAAAAACTAACTATTTGTATAAGATTGCCACCAAAGAATATGGGTTCCAACTCAAGGAATAAGATTGCCATCAAAGCAATTTGCTTATTTTTCTTTAATTAAACTCTAGCCTGATTATGAGTGTCAAAATTTGGTTTAACCAAATATGCATGTTTGCCAAATAAAACCCACAAATTTGAGTGGAATTTTGAGTGTCAAAATTTGGTTCACTCAAACTTGCATGCTTGCCGCATAATCCCACAAATTTGAGTGGAATTTTGAGTGTCAAAAATTTGGTAATCTCAAATTTGCATAAACATGTAAATATGACTCTATAAATAGAGTGATTAAGGAAAATGGAAAGTTTGCTCGAAAAACTTTGAGAAAGTCTCTCAAAGCTCTCTCTTTACATATACTAAATTCCTTTCACGTTTAGTCATTCACCGGATTCCACAATCCCATTCTAAGGCTGGAGAATAGTTGGGAAGACACTAGTTGTGGTTCGAAACCAGTTCGTTAAGAAAAAGAAATTTGAACTACAAAAGGTTAATATTCAAACTCATTGAGTTTTAATGCTTTTGAACATGCTAGCTAATTTACTATAATTGATGTACTTAGAGTGCCTAAGATCCAAATTTCTTCTGCACGTGTTATTGTAACACCATCAGTATTAACAAATTTATATGAACATTAAATAAAGTAAATGAAATAACGATGATATGTTCAATGCATAATTGAATACGAAGTCTACAACAAGGATATTTGGTTTAGTGGTATGATTCTTGCTTTTGGTGTGAGAGGTTTTGAGATCAACTCTTGGATTTTCCCTTTAATATAAAAGACCTAAATAATGAAATCCAATGCACTTAATTTGTTTCACTTTGTGTTTTTGTAGGTAAAACAATTTATTAATTAAGAATGTCATGTATGGATTGAAAAGTTAAAATGGTTGATGATTTTCTTTTCTTTAAATCCTTAAACTTCCTCTTATACAAAAAGACCTACCTCACCTTGTTGAACTTCCTTTTAGCCCCTCAACTCCAAACAAATATAGATTTCAAACTTGAGAGAAAAAATCATATCGAGTGAGAGCTAAAAATGATAGATGTTCAAGAAGAAAAATTTGGTCTAGTGGTATTATTCTTTCTTAGGGTGTGAGAGGTCCTAAGTTCACATCTTAGAATAGAGGGATTCATAGTACCGTTCTCCTTTAGAGCATAGTACCACTCATTGTTCTCCTTCTGAACATGTTTAAAAAGTTACTTTAAGAATTAAATATTTTTGTCAGTAAAGCAACCACAAGTAAGGTCTGATCAAAACATTGCATAAAGAGGTGAAGGAGACAATTGAGAAACACAATTTCAAAATTGCTCCCAAGACTTAACAAATGACGAAAGGAAATCATTTTTCAACTCGATAACTGAGTTTGGATATATTTTCACAAGGAGCGATACCCATATCAAAGTCAAAGGAAGACAAAGTTACATCCAAGAGGGGATGCCCCTTATCAAATCATTGAAATAATTAATAACAATGCATATAAAATGATCTTCGTGGAGAATTTTCAGCACATGAGAATGGTGGGGATTAATATAATATCAATGCATTCTATGTCGAAATGATTCATAAATTATACCTAATTTTCCCAATTTTGAAATTCCTATTTTGGACCTATTATTAATGACGAGACGTTTAGGTCTTTGTGACATGAGAATCGTGGGGATGTAGCTCAGATGGTATTGCGCTCGCTTTGTATGCGAGAGGTACGGGGATTGATACCCTACATATCTCCAAAATAAAACTATCAATTATTAAATATGTTATTTCTTTGGAATTTTTCCTTAGTCATGACATGTTGAGTAGCGATATTTCTTCATTTCTCACTATTATTGATGACAGAAAATTTAGGGTTTTGTGGTGCAAGTATTGTGGGGATGTAGCTCAGATGGTAGAGGCACTCACTTAGCATGCGAGAGGTATGGGGATTGAGATACCCTGCATCTCCAAAAGAAACTATTTGTTATTAATATTTTATTTCTGTTCAATCTTTCCTTATTTATGACATAATGAGCGGAAATATTTTTTTCATTTTCACAATTATTGATGACGGGACATTTAGGATTTTCTGATGTAAGAATCGTTCGGATGTAGCTCAGATGGTAGAGCTTCCCATGTGGGAAGTATGGGATCGATACTTTGCTTCTCCAAATGAATCGATTACTAAATATATTATTTCTTTTCAAATTTTTCATATTTACTACATAATGAGTAGAGATAGTTTTTCATTTACACTATTATTGATGACAATATGTTTAGGGTTTTGTAACATAAAAATTGTGGGGATGTAGCTCAAATGGTAAAGTGCTCGCTTTGTATGCAAGAGGTATGGGCTTTGATACCTTTCATCTCTGAAATAAAACTATCTATTATACAATATATTTTTTACTTTCAATTTTCCCTTATTCATGACATGTTGAGTAGCGATATTTCTTCATTTTTACTATTATTGATGACGAAAAATTTAGGGTTTTGTGATTCAAGAATTGTGGGTATTTAGCCCAGATGGTAGAGCGCTCGCGTAGCATACGAAAGGTATGGGGATGTATACCCTGCATCTCCGAAAGAAACTATTTGTTATTAATACTTTAGTTCTATTCAATCTTTCCTTATTTATGACATAATGAGCCGAGATATTTTTTCATTTACACAATTATTGATGACGAGACGTTTAGGATTTTCTAATGTAAGAGTTGTACGGATGTAGATCAAATGGTAGAGCGCTCACTTCTCGTGTGGGTAGTACGGGGGTCAATACCTTGCATCTCCAAATGAATGGATTATTAAATATATTATTTCTTTTCAAAATTTTCATATTTATGACATAATGAGCACGGATAGTTTTTAATTTTCACTATTATTGATGACGAGACGTTTAGGGTTTTGTGATGTAAGAATCGTGGGGATGTAGCTCAGATGGTAGAGTGCTTGCTTTGCATGCAAGAGGTATGTGGATTGATACCTCGCATCTCCAAAATAAAACTATTTATTATTAAAAGAGGTATGGGGACTGGTACCCCGCATCTCTAAAGGATAACTATCAATTATTAAATATATTAATTATTTTCAATTTATTTTTATTTATGACATAATGTGTAGAGATAGTTTTTCATTTTCACTATTATTGATGACGAGACATTTAGGGTTTTGTGATGTAAGAATCGTGGGGATGTAGCTCAGATGGTAGAGTGCACGCTTAGCATGCGAGAGGCACGGGGATTAATACCTCTTATCTCCGAAAGAATCTATTCATAGCGACTCTTATCTCCGAAAGAATCTATTCATAGCGATATTTCTTATGACAGAAAATTTAGAGTTTTGTGACATAAGAGTTGTGGGGATGTAGCTTAGATGGTAGAGCGTTCGCTTAGCATGCAAGAGGTACGGGGATGGATACTTTTCATTTGCATCTCTCGAAGAAACTTTTTGTTATTAATATTTTATTTTTATTCAATATTTCCTTATTTATGACATAATGTGCAGAGATATTTTTTTTCGTTTTCACTATTTTTGATGAATTTAAAGTTTTGTGATGTAAGAATCGTGGGAATGTAGCTCAGATGGAAGAGCGATCACTTTGCAGCGAGGATGTAGCTCAGATGGTTTTATTTCTATTCAATCTTTTCTTATTTTGACATATTGAGCAGAGATATTTTTTTTATTTTCACTATTATTGGTGATTGTAGGTTTAGGATTTTATGACGTAGGAATTGTGGGGACGTAGCTCAGATGGTAGTGCACTCACTTCGCATGTGAGAAGTTCGGTGCGACACCCTGCATCTACAAAGGAATCCTACTATCAAATATTCTATTTCTATTTCAAATTTTCCTTATTTATGACATAATGAGGAGGGATAGTTTTCATTTTCACTATTGTTGATGATGGGATGTTTATGATTTTGTCTTGTAAGAATTGTTGGGATGTAGCTAAGACGGTAGAGTGCACTCTTTGCATGCAAGAGCCACGAGGATCGATACCCAGCATCTCTAAAAGTAACTAATTGTTATTAATATTTTATTTTTATTTCATGTTTCTTTATTTATGATATAAGGAGTAGAGATATTTTTTTCATTTTCACTATTATTGATGATGGGAAGTTTAAAGGTTTTGTGATGTAAGAATTGTAGGGATGTAGCTTAAATGGTAGAGCACTTGCTTTGCATGCGAGAGGTACGGGGATCGCTATCATGCATCCAAAGGAAAACTATCAATTATTAATCTTATTTATGACATAATGATCAAAGCGAGTTTTTCGTTTTCACTATTATTGATGACGGGACGTTTAGGGTTTTGTGATGTAAGAATTGTGGGGATGAAGGTAAGATGGTTGAGTGCACTCTTTGCATGCGAGAGGTACGAGGATTTTGGGTTTTGTTATGTAAGAGCTGTGGGGATGTAGCTAAGATGGTAGAGTGCATCTCTTGAAAAAACTCATTAATATTTTATTTCTATTCAATTTTTCCTTATTTTTGACATAATTAGGAGAAATATTTTTTCATTTTCACTATTATTGATGACGTGCAGTTTTGGGTTTTGTCATGTAAGAATTATGGGGATGTAGCTAAAATGGTACAGTGCATCTTCTAAATAAACTATTGGTTATTAATATTTTATTTCTATTCAATTTTTCCTTATTTTTGACAAGCAGAAATATTTTTTCATTTTCACTATTATTGATGGCGCTCAGTTTTGTGTTTTGTTATGCAAGAATTGTGGGAATGTAGATAAGATGGTAGAGTGCTCTGTTTGCATGCGATTGGTATGGGGATCGATACCCCGAACACCCCGCTTTGTATTCCTAAATGCTCTATAATATGGTGGTGCCTTAATGGGATAGATATTTTATATGGATTGTATATGCCTTTAAATGTGGTTTGCTACACGAAAAAAAAAAGATAGGGATAGTTAAATTTTTAAGTCACTTTTGAAAAGTATGGTGTGAGATAAATATTGACTAATGTTTGCAATTTGTAGAGATGACATATAATAGAGGAATTCATAGTATCGTTCTCCTTTAGAGCAATTCATAGTACCATTCATTGTTCTCCCTCTAAAAATCTATATGGATTTAATCTGCCTATTATTTCTAAGAATATTAAGTCTTGGGACGAATGTTTGCTATCTGTAGAGATGACATATAATAGAGCAATACTTCATAGTACTGTTCTTGTCACAGCCCAATATTTTACTACGGACAGTGACTAACGACACGACACAGATGCACAAGAGATTTAAATATGCAGTAGCGAAAATCATCAAATTTCAATAAAGGTTTTCAAACGATAAACACAGTCACAAGACCGTTTGGAAAATAAATTTAAAAAGAATGCGAATACAAAAATAAAGACTAAAACTGGACTGACGCCCCGGGACAACCCATTCCTCTATGACAATTCCCTTCAGATCACGCCCACTCTTGACCGACGCCTCGCGCTCCTGAAAAAAAAAAAGGGAAAACATAGCAAGGATGAGTATAAAAATTATACTCAGTAAGCCACCTACTTGTAGGCTCTTTTCGCATCTTAATTTAACAGGTTGCCACGGTTTCCTATTTCGGTTCTAGGACGACTGGCTCTAATCTAGGTCCCTTGGGGCTTGCCCCTTGTGTTTCACTGATTTTTCGTCCTCTCATTAAACGCCTAGAGGTTCTTTATGCCAAGCTAATATGGTCGGTATCTCTCTATGAGGTGCTACCTCTACATGGCTATCTGAGACTACATGGTACCTGGCCTAGGGGTGTGCTGAGTACCCCTATGCCCATCTAGTCCCTCTATGGGGGGCGCGACCCAACCCGTTCCCATGTAGCTAATGGGCTGTACGACGTGGGGACACATTTCCCATGCGAAATGGCTAAGAGCAGTAAAGACTGATCAGGGACCCCTTGGTCCTCCCACGAAGCTATAGATACCGTTCACACGCTAGCAATCTATGAACACTCCGGGGTACCTTCTTACCGTGGTAAACCGCTAAGTTTCTAGGGAAAAATTAAGTCAGGCTAGAGCGGCATTTCGCTCCTAACCAAGATTCCCTAATCTTATCAAAGAAATGGGCCCTAGCAATTAACAGAGGGTGCATGCAATCTTCCTCTAACATCATAGTATGTAATTCATGCAAACTAGGCATACCGGCTCAACGGGGCGATGACCTCCATCAAGCACCCAGAGCACGAAGTTCGCGCTCAATGGGGCGAATTCGTCCATCAAACACCCGAAACCCGGCATACACAATTCTACACATAAAATAACGCATGCATACATACGGCGGAAGCTTAAGGCATACAAGCAACACTCAAGTAATTTACCCAATTCAAACACAACAGATAAACTGACTAGTAACTTACATGAAGAGCTAATCTGAAGCAGAACTACTAGCATGCATGCAATCTGAGCGAATCCTACAAGTATTTCTTCCTAAATACCGGGTGGTGACTTACCTGGTTGACGCGTGCCCTTTCGCTAGCGTTTCTTTGCCCGTGAGGTGTCCAAAAATACTGATTTCTCTAAATTAAATCCCTATCCACGTAAAAACAGTATTAGAACTGGAGCCGGGACAAAAATCGAGAAAACAGAAAACAACCGGGCCAAATTGGCCATTCCACGCGCGCTCACGCGCCCAGCAGCATGCTGGAAGTGCGTGGCCACGCGCGCGGGAAGGCGCCAGCCGCAGGCTGCACGCGCGCCTGCCACGCGCGCCCAATCCTGCACAGTCGCGGGTCGGTCGGCCCGGCCCGACCCGGTCCGGTCCGGTCCGGTCCGGTCGGCTCGCGTTGCGATTCGGCCCGGCTTGCAAGCGACACGTGTCGACGCCTCGCTGGAGCTGCGTTGCTCCAGCCGGTGGTCGACGCGTGTCCGGCGCCTGTCGCCGCCCTCCGCCGCTCGCCGGCCGTTTTTTTTTTTTTTTTTTTTTTCTTTCTTCTTCTTCTTCTTCTCTGTCCTCTGAAAACCGAAACCCAGTCGGTTTCTTTTTATTTTCCGATTTTTTTATCTTTCGATCCGTAGATCGGATCAATACGATTCCTTCGGCAACGTTCTAGATCGTGTTACAGGCTACGTCCTAGTATTATTTTTATAATTTTTTCTTGACTATCGGAGGATTTAAGAACGCCGGAAGTTCGCTCACCGTTCTCGGATGACCCTCGGATCTCCGCCTTTGGGTTGAGGTCTTGGCCAAACTTCTTCACAGACCGTGCGTGAGTTGTTCCTAGGTGAAGATTTCAACATTTTAGGGTCGATTCACGTAGGGTAAAACTCAGATCTGAGCAATATCGTTCAGAAACCTTACCCCGCGAAATATTCTTAGGTTTTGATGGTGCGTAGGCCTTGCTAGCCCCTCAATCCTGGTACGAGTCTCGTCTGGAGATGGATTCCGGTGGTGGTCCGTTAGTCTTCCCGGCCGATCTCTCTCTAACCTCTCTCTAACCTCTTTTTTTTTCTTTTGCAGGCAATATGGCTGGATTTTCCTTGGACCCCTATTTGGGTTGGAGGGGCAAAATGACATTTTTGCCCCTCAGTTGACTTAGCCCTTTTTTTTTTTTTTTTTTTTTTCGCGTTACAAATTCTCCCCTCCTTAGGAACTTTCGTCCCCGAAAGTAGCTATCCCTTGGAAGAGTTCGGGATAAGCTTTCCTCACGTCCTCTTCTCGTTCCCAGGTTGCCTCTTCCTCACGGCGGTTACCCCATGAGACCTTTACCAAGGGAATATCTTTGTTACGCAACCGCCTAGTGTCTCGAGCCAAAATCCTGCTAGGCTGTTCCTCGTAAGACAGATCTTCTCGAAGAGGAAGCATCCCATGCTCGATTACATGAGTAGGGTCGGGAGTATACTTTCGCAGCATGGATACGTGGAACACATTGTGCACGGCGGCAAGGTTCGGTGGTAGGGCAATTCTGTAAGCCACAGCCCCGACTCTGTCCAGAATCTCAAAGGGGCCTATGAACCTTGGGCTCAATTTCCCTTTCTTCCCGAACCTCAACACCCCCCTCATAGGGGCCACCTTCAGGAACACGTGGTCACCCACCTCAAATTCGAGGTCCCTTCTACGCACATCTGCATAGCTTTTCTGTCGACTCTGTGCGGTGAGTATCCTCTGTTTGATTTTCTGCACCGCTGCGTTGGTGACCTGGACCAACTCTGGTCCCATTAGTTGCTGCGTGCCTACCTCTTCCCAAAACACTGGTGTTCGACACCTACGCCCATACAGTGCCTCGAAGGGGGCCATCTGAATGGTCGCTTGATAACTATTGTTGTAGGCAAACTCCATTAAAGGCAGGTGTTCGTCCCAACACCCAGCGAAATCTAAGGAGCAGGCTCGCAACATGTCCTCTAAAACCTGATTCAGCCTTTCGGTCTGTCCGTCCGTTTGAGGATGGAATGCTGTACTGAACCTCAACTGAGTTCCTAGTGCCTTCTGAAGACTCCTCCAGAACTGAGAGGTGAACCTGGTGTCCCGGTCTGATACTATGGACACTGGTACCCCGTGCAGGCGTACTATCTCCTTGATATATAACTGAGCCCACCGGTCTACTCGATATGTGGACTTTCCTGGAATGAAGTGGGCTGTCTTAGTCAGTCTGTCTACAATTACCTATATGACGTTGAAACCCTGCTTTGTCTTTGGCAAACCCGAAACGAAATCCATACAGACTGCTTCCCATTTCCACTGAGGGACACTCAGGGGCTGTAGCAATCCTGCTGGGCGCTGCCTCGGGGCCTTCACCTGCTGGCAGGTCAAGCAACGGCTTACGAAATCCGCTATGTCCCTCTTCATTCCGGACCACCAGTAAAACCTCTTCAGATCCTGATACATCTTTGTACTTCCAGGGTGGAACACATAAGATGTATCGTGGGCTTCGGTCATAATATCTTTTAAGATTCCCTCGTCTCGGGGAACGCACAGGCGGTTTTGCCATAGCAGACCCCCGTCTGAGGAGATAGAATACCCTACTGGCCTCTCTGTCTCAATCTGACTCCACACTTTACTGAGGTGTTCATCAGACCTCTGAGCGTCGATAACTTTCTTTCGTAGGGTAGGCTGTATAGTTAACTGTGCCATCTGAACATTACCACCTTTAACCACCACGTCTATCCCAGCCCTCTTCATCTCATCTTGTAGTTTTTCCTGTGTGGTGATCATCACAGAAGTATGCACAGCCTTCCTGCTCAATGCATCAGCTACCACGTTGGCTTTGCCTGGATGGTACAGAATCTCTATGTCATAATCCTTTACCAGCTCCAACCATCGCCTTTGTCTCATATTGAGCTCCTTCTGCGTGAATAAGTACTTGAGGCTCTTATGATCAGTGAAGACTTGTACTTTTTCCCCATACAGGTAGTGCCGCCACGTTTTTAGAGCAAATACTACCGCTGCTAACTCGAGATCATGCGTGGGGTAGTTTCGTTCATATTCTTTCAATTGTCGAGAAGCATACGCTATCACCTTACCTTTCTGCATGAGCACACACCCCAAGCCTTTCCCTGATGCATCACTGTACACCACGAGATTACCTGACCCGTCTGGAACTGTAAGGACTGGTGCAGTTACCAACCTCTTCTTGAGTTCCTGGAAACTCTGTTCGCAGACTGGAGTCCAAGCAAAGGGCTTGCCCTTCTTGGTTAGCTGAGTCAGCGCCGAGGAAATTTTGGAGAAATCCTGAACAAACCTTCTGTAATAACCAGCTAGCCCAAGAAAACTCCTCACCTCTGTGACTGTGGTCGGCTGTGGCCACCTCATCACTGCTTCTATCTTAGCTGGGTCCACTGTGATCCCCTTGCTTGACACCACGTGACCCAGAAACGCAACCTCAGACAACCAAAACTCACACTTAGAGAACTTGGCATACAACTGCTGAGCTCTCAGTATTGTCAAGACTTTTCTGAGGTGTATTTCATGATCTGCCTCTGATTTAGAGTATACCAGAATGTCGTCGATGAACACTATGACAAAGGTGTCTAAGAATTCCTTAAACACCCTGTTCATTAGTTCCATGAAAACGGCTGGTGCATTGGTAAGGCCAAAAGACATAACGAGAAACTCGTAATGCCCATAACGACTTCTGAAGGCTGTCTTGGGTATATCCCCTTCTCTGACCCTCAACTGATGATACCCCGACCTTAGGTCAATTTTGGAGAAAACTGTTGCTCCCTGTAGCTGATCAAACAGGTCGTCAATTCTCGGGAGAGGGTACTTATTCTTTATAGTGACCTTGTTTAATTCCCTGTAATCAATACACATCCGCATGGACCCGTCCTTCTTCTTGACAAACAGAACAGGGGCTCCCCAGGGTGATACACTGGGTCGGATGAAACCCTTATCCAACAACTCCTGTAACTGTTCCTTCAATTCCCTGAGTTCTGCAGGTGCCATCCTGTAAGGTGCCTTGGAGATCGGCACCGTTCCTGGTTCTAAATCGATCCCAAAATCGACTTCCCTAGCTGGGGGCAAACCCGGCAGATCCTCCGGAAAGACATCTACGAACTCCCTGACGATGTGTACCGATGAGGTTTTTTGTTTGTTACTATTATCTAAGGTCACGCTGGCTAGGAATGCAATTGCGCCACTACGAATAAACTTCTTAGCCCTTAGCGAGGTTATGACGCTCGGGACACCTTTGGAAGTGGCTCCCTTGTAGGTAAAGCTGTCCCCTGACGGGAGCCTGAGAGTCACTATTCGGGTCTCGCAGTCTATCAAAACGCGATTCTCGCCTAGCCAATCCATACCCAAGATGACATCGAAGTCTTGCATACTTAACACTATCAGTGTAGCTTCGATGACACGCCCTGCTATTGTTACTCCACCTCCCTTAACCCTATGGGTAGCTAGCAACAGCTCGTGAGCAGGGGTAGACACTGATAGGGTAATCTCTAAAAGTTCTTTCTCTAGCTGTGCTAGCTCTACAAACTCTTCAGTTACGAATGAATGCGTCGAACCCAAATCAAACAAAACTAATGCAAGATGACCAAATACGGGTAGCGTACCTGTGACAACCGCGTCAGGCTGGTCAGCTTGCCTGGCTGTTGTTGCATGGGCTACAGCTCACCCCTGCTGATGTTGGCCGGCTTGGCCCCTCTGATGCTGTACTGCAGGCAGGTTGACACGCTGATCGTTTCTCTGAGGGCAATCCACTGCAAAGTGCCCTACCTGACCGCATCTGTAACAGGCGCCTGTTCCTGCTCTGCATTCCCCCGTGTGAGGACGCCGACAATTAGGGCACAAGGTCATGTTCCGTACCGGGGCTCTCCCTCGCCTATCAGTGCGACCACGTGGTGGTCTGCCAGTTCTGGGGTGGCTAGGGTATGTCCCCTTTCCCTGGGCCGCAGTGTGGGATGATTGTGCTATTCCCAACTGAAGCTTGTCGGTACGGGGCGAGTCGAGCAGGGTCGCCACCTGAAGGGTTTTCGTATAGACAAAGGATGACTGGGATGCCACATTCCCCCTTAGTTCTTCCCTCAGGCCAGCGATAAATCGTTCGCCCTTCAACTCCTCAGAACTAACATAGGCTGGAGAAAACCTTGCCAGCCTATTGAACTCCAAGTCATAATCCTCCACTGATCTGTCTCCTTGTTTCAATGCGAGGAACGCGGCCTGCATTTTCACTCTGGCAGTGATTGGGTAGTATTTGTGGAGGTATGCGTCTTTAAACTGACACCATGTAATAAACTCTCCTTGTGGTACTATGGTTTTCTGAGCACCTTTCCACCAGAAGTGCGCTTCTCCTTTCAGCATATATGTCCCACAATGGACTTCGTACTTTGGTGGGCAGTTCATAAAATGGAAGGCCGTTTCTATGGCCTCTAGCCAATTCTCAGCGGCAATAGGATCCACCTTGCCTCCGTCAAAGGAAGGCGGTTTATGCCTCTGGAAATCTCTCAAGTAGCGGGACTCCACAGTCATAGTCCCTGAATCCTTGCCCCCTTGCCCTGTTAACTGATTAGACATCATGGTCTGAATCATCTGGTTCGTCAGAGCCTGATTTTCCATCGACGTCATCATGAACGTCTGAAACATCTCAGCTGAGGGCATGGCTAATGGCTGGTTTAGTGGGACTGCTGTACACGGGGTTGGATCCGATGGGGCCTCCTCGGAGAAGGGAGTAGTAGGGGGTGTCTCAAGCAGCCTTCGGGCCTTGGCCTTCATTCGGCGTCTTTTTGATCTTGATGGCTGTGGTACTGTCCCCTCGCTAGTTTGGGGCATATCCCCAACCTCCTCCTGAAGTTCAGGTTGTTCCTCTTTAGGTGTTGGAACCGAGGTGTCCTGAACTTCCTCTCTTCTTCCCCTTCTAGGTCCTGGCCCTACATACGGTTCGCGTCTCTTTGGTGCCATTATCTACCACAATAACAAAGAACTATGGTCACAATTCATTCACAACGCATCTCCTAGGTAATGTGCGATATAATGCCCTAGTCAGTCATGGTATGCTCTATAAATACTAACTTAACCTTTGTCTCTATGTTTCCGTCGCGTGAGAACGTCTGGTCGTGAGCGGCATGTGATTGACGAGCGAAGTCACAGAGGACACGACTCTCTACCCTAAATGTCTACAGGACCTATAACCTGACTGCTCTGATACCAAATTTGTCACAGCCCAATATTTTACTACGGACAGTGACTAACGACACGACACAGATGCACAAGAGATTTAAATATGCAGTAGCGAAAATCATCAAATTTTAATAAAGGTTTTCAAACGATAAACACAGTCACAAGACCGTTTGGAAAATAAATTTAAAAAGAATGCGAATACAAAAATAAAGACTAAAACTGGACTGACGCCCCGGGACAACCCATTCCTCTGTGACAATTCCCTTCAGATCACGCCCACTCTTGACCGACGCCTCGCGCTCCTGAAAAAAAAAAAGGGAAAACATAGCAAGGATGAGTATAAAAATTATACTCAGTAAGCCACCTACTTGTAGGCTCCTTTCGCATCTTAATTTAACAGGTTGCCACGGTTTCCTATTTCGGTTCTAGGACGACTGGCTCTAATCTAGGTCCCTTGGGGCTTGCCCCTTGTGTTTCACTGATTTTTCGTCCTCTCATTAAACGCCTAGAGGTTCTTTATGCCAAGCTAATATGGTCGGTATCTCTCTATGAGGTGCTACCTCTACATGGCTATCTGAGACTACATGGTACCTGGCCTAGGGGTGTGCTGAGTACCCCTATGCCCATCTAGTCCCTCTATGGGGGGCGCGACCCAACCCGTTCCCATGCAGCTAATGGGCTGTACGACGTGGGGACACATTTCCCATGCGAAATGGCTAAGAGCAGTAAAGACTGATCAGGGACCCCTTGGTCCTCCCACGAAGCTATAGATACCGTTCACACGCTAGCAATCTATGAACACTCCGGGGTACCTTCTTACCGTGGTAAACCGCTAAGTTTCTAGGGAAAAATTAAGTCAGGCTAGAGCGGCATTTCGCTCCTAACCAAGATTCCCTAATCTTATCAAAGAAATGGGCCCTAGCAATTAACAGAGGGTGCATGCAATCTTCCTCTAACATCATAGTATGTAATTCATGCAAACTAGGCATACCGGCTCAACGGGGCGATGACCTCCATCAAGCACCCAGAGCACGAAGTTCGCGCTCAATGGGGCGAATTCGTCCATCAAACACCCGAAACCCGGCATACACAATTCTACACATAAAATAACGCATGCATACATACGGCGGAAGCTTAAGGCATACAAGCAACACTCAAGTAATTTACCCAATTCAAACACAACAGATAAACTGACTAGTAACTTACATGAAGAGCTAATCTGAAGCAGAACTACTAGCATGCATGCAATCTGAGCGAATCCTACAAGTATTTCTTCCTAAATACCGGGTGGTGACTTACCTGGTTGACGCGTGCCCTTTCGCTAGCGTTTCTTTGCCCGTGAGGTGTCCAAAAATACTGATTTCTCTAAATTAAATCCCTATCCACGTAAAAACAGTATTAGAACTGGAGCCGGGACAAAAATCGAGAAAACAGAAAACAACCGGGCCAAATTGGCCATTCCACGCGCGCTCACGCGCCCAGCAGCATGCTGGAAGTGCGTGGCCACGCGCGCGGGAAGGCGCCAGCCGCAGGCTGCACGCGCGCCTGCCACGCGCGCCCAATCCTGCACAGTCGCGGGTCGGTCGGCCCGGCCCGACCCGGTCCGGTCCGGTCCGGTCCGGTCGGCTCGCGTTGCGATTCGGCCCGGCTTGCAAGCGACACGTGTCGACGCCTCGCTGGAGCTGCGTTGCTCCAGCCGGTGGTCGACGCGTGTCCGGCGCCTGTCGCCGCCCTCCGCCGCTCGCCGGCCGTTTTTTTTTTTTTTTTTTTTTTCTTTCTTCTTCTTCTTCTTCTCTGTCCTCTGAAAACCGAAACCCAGTCGGTTTCTTTTTATTTTCCGATTTTTTTATCTTTCGATCCGTAGATCGGATCAATACGATTCCTTCGGCAACGTTCTAGATCGTGTTACAGGCTACGTCCTAGTATTATTTTTATAATTTTTTCTTGACTATCGGAGGATTTAAGAACGCCGGAAGTTCGCTCACCGTTCTCGGATGACCCTCGGATCTCCGCCTTTGGGTTGAGGTCTTGGCCAAACTTCTTCACAGACCGTGCGTGAGTTGTTCCTAGGTGAAGATTTCAACATTTTAGGGTCAATTCACGTAGGGTAAAACTCAGATCTGAGCAATATCGTTCAGAAACCTTACCCCGCGAAATATTCTTAGGTTTTGATGGTGCGTAGGCCTTGCTAGCCCCTCAATCCTGGTACGAGTCTCGTCTGGAGATGGATTCCGGTGGTGGTCCGTTAGTCTTCCCGGCCGATCTCTCTCTAACCTCTCTCTAACCTCTTTTTTTTTCTTTTGCAGGCAATATGGCTGGATTTTCCTTGGACCCCTATTTGGGTTGGAGGGGCAAAATGACATTTTTGCCCCTCAGTTGACTTAGCCCTTTTTTTTTTTTTTTTTTTTTTTCGCGTTACAAATTCTCCCCTCCTTAGGAACTTTCGTCCCCGAAAGTAGCTATCCCTTGGAAGAGTTCGGGATAAGCTTTCCTCACGTCCTCTTCTCGTTCCCAGGTTGCCTCTTCCTCACGGCGGTTACCCCATGAGACCTTTACCAAGGGAATATCTTTGTTACGCAACCGCCTAGTGTCTCGAGCCAAAATCCTGCTAGGCTGTTCCTCGTAAGACAGATCTTCTCGAAGAGGAAGCATCCCATGCTCGATTACATGAGTAGGGTCGGGAGTATACTTTCGCAGCATGGATACGTGGAACACATTGTGCACGGCGGCAAGGTTCGGTGGTAGGGCAATTCTGTAAGCCACAGCCCCGACTCTGTCCAGAATCTCAAAGGGGCCTATGAACCTTGGGCTCAATTTCCCTTTCTTCCCGAACCTCAACACCCCCCTCATAGGGGCCACCTTCAGGAACACGTGGTCACCCACCTCAAATTCGAGGTCCCTTCTACGCACATCTGCATAGCTTTTCTGTCGACTCTGTGCGGTGAGTATCCTCTGTTTGATTTTCTGCACCGCTGCGTTGGTGACCTGGACCAACTCTGGTCCCATTAGTTGCTGCGTGCCTACCTCTTCCCAAAACACTGGTGTTCGACACCTACGCCCATACAGTGCCTCGAAGGGGGCCATCTGAATGGTCGCTTGATAACTATTGTTGTAGGCAAACTCCATTAAAGGCAGGTGTTCGTCCCAACACCCAGCGAAATCTAAGGAGCAGGCTCGCAACATGTCCTCTAAAACCTGATTCAGCCTTTCGGTCTGTCCGTCCGTTTGAGGATGGAATGCTGTACTGAACCTCAACTGAGTTCCTAGTGCCTTCTGAAGACTCCTCCAGAACTGAGAGGTGAACCTGGTGTCCCGGTCTGATACTATGGACACTGGTACCCCGTGCAGGCGTACTATCTCCTTGATATATAACTGAGCCCACCGGTCTACTCGATATGTGGACTTTCCTGGAATGAAGTGGGCTGTCTTAGTCAGTCTGTCTACAATTACCTATATGACGTTGAAACCCTGCTTTGTCTTTGGCAAACCCGAAACGAAATCCATACAGACTGCTTCCCATTTCCACTGAGGGACACTCAGGGGCTGTAGCAATCCTGCTGGGCGCTGCCTCGGGGCCTTCACCTGCTGGCAGGTCAAGCAACGGCTTACGAAATCCGCTATGTCCCTCTTCATTCCGGACCACCAGTAAAACCTCTTCAGATCCTGATACATCTTTGTACTTCCAGGGTGGAACACATAAGATGTATCGTGGGCTTCGGTCATAATATCTTTTAAGATTCCCTCGTCTCGGGGAACGCACAGGCGGTTTTGCCATAGCAGACCCCCGTCTGAGGAGATAGAATACCCTACTGGCCTCTCTGTCTCAATCTGACTCCACACTTTACTGAGGTGTTCATCAGACCTCTGAGCGTCGATAACTTTCTTTCGTAGGGTAGGCTGTATAGTTAACTGTGCCATCTGAACATTACCACCTTTAACCACCACGTCTATCCCAGCCCTCTTCATCTCATCTTGTAGTTTTTCCTGTGTGGTGATCATCACAGAAGTATGCACAGCCTTCCTGCTCAATGCATCAGCTACCACGTTGGCTTTGCCTGGATGGTACAGAATCTCTATGTCATAATCCTTTACCAGCTCCAACCATCGCCTTTGTCTCATATTGAGCTCCTTCTGCGTGAATAAGTACTTGAGGCTCTTATGATCAGTGAAGACTTGTACTTTTTCCCCATACAGGTAGTGCCGCCACGTTTTTAGAGCAAATACTACCGCTGCTAACTCGAGATCATGCGTGGGGTAGTTTCGTTCATATTCTTTCAATTGTCGAGAAGCATACGCTATCACCTTACCTTTCTGCATGAGCACACACCCCAAGCCTTTCCCTGATGCATCACTGTACACCACGAGATTACCTGACCCGTCTGGAACTGTAAGGACTGGTGCAGTTACCAACCTCTTCTTGAGTTCCTGGAAACTCTGTTCGCAGACTGGAGTCCAAGCAAAGGGCTTGCCCTTCTTGGTTAGCTGAGTCAGCGCCGAGGAAATTTTGGAGAAATCCTGAACAAACCTTCTGTAATAACCAGCTAGCCCAAGAAAACTCCTCACCTCTGTGACTGTGGTCGGCTGTGGCCACCTCATCACTGCTTCTATCTTAGCTGGGTCCACTGTGATCCCCTTGCTTGACACCACGTGACCCAGAAACGCAACCTCAGACAACCAAAACTCACACTTAGAGAACTTGGCATACAACTGCTGAGCTCTCAGTATTGTCAAGACTTTTCTGAGGTGTATTTCATGATCTGCCTCTGACTTAGAGTATACCAGAATGTCGTCGATGAACACTATGACAAAGGTGTCTAAGAATTCCTTAAACACCCTGTTCATTAGTTCCATGAAAACGGCTGGTGCATTGGTAAGGCCAAAAGACATAACGAGAAACTCGTAATGCCCATAACGACTTCTGAAGGCTGTCTTGGGTATATCCCCTTCTCTGACCCTCAACTGATGATACCCCGACCTTAGGTCAATTTTGGAGAAAACTGTTGCTCCCTGTAGCTGATCAAACAGGTCGTCAATTCTCGGGAGAGGGTACTTATTCTTTATAGTGACCTTGTTTAATTCCCTGTAATCAATACACATCCGCATGGACCCGTCCTTCTTCTTGACAAACAGAACAGGGGCTCCCCAGGGTGATACACTGGGTCGGATGAAACCCTTATCCAACAACTCCTGTAACTGTTCCTTCAATTCCCTGAGTTCTGCAGGTGCCATCCTGTAAGGTGCCTTGGAGATCGGCACCGTTCCTGGTTCTAAATCGATCCCAAAATCGACTTCCCTAGCTGGGGGCAAACCCGGCAGATCCTCCGGAAAGACATCTACGAACTCCCTGACGATGTGTACCGATGAGGTTTTTTGTTTGTTACTATTATCTAAGGTCACGCTGGCTAGGAATGCAATTGCGCCACTACGAATAAACTTCTTAGCCCTTAGCGAGGTTATGACGCTCGGGACACCTTTGGAAGTGGCTCCCTTGTAGGTAAAGCTGTCCCCTGACGGGAGCCTGAGAGTCACTATTCGGGTCTCGCAGTCTATCAAAACGCGATTCTCGCCTAGTCAATCCATACCCAAGATGACATCGAAGTCTTGCATACTTAACACTATCAGTGTAGCTTCGATGACACGCCCTGCTATTGTTACTCCACCTCCCTTAACCCTATGGGTAGCTAGCAACAGCTCGTGAGCAGGGGTAGACACTGATAGGGTAATCTCTAAAAGTTCTTTCTCTAGCTGTGCTAGCTCTACAAACTCTTCAGTTACGAATGAATGCGTCGAACCCAAATCAAACAAAACTAATGCAAGATGACCAAATACGGGTAGCGTACCTGTGACAACCGCGTCAGGCTGGTCAGCTTGCCTGGCTGTTGTTGCATGGGCTACAGCTCACCCCTGCTGATGTTGGCCGGCTTGGCCCCTCTGATGCTGTACTGCAGGCAGGTTGACACGCTGATCGTTTCTCTGAGGGCAATCCACTGCAAAGTGCCCTACCTGACCGCATCTGTAACAGGCGCCTGTTCCTGCTCTGCATTCCCCCGTGTGAGGACGCCGACAATTAGGGCACAAGGTCATGTTCCGTACCGGGGCTCTCCCTCGCCTATCAGTGCGACCACGTGGTGGTCTGCCAGTTCTGGGGTGGCTAGGGTATGTCCCCTTTCCCTGGGCCGCAGTGTGGGATGATTGTGCTATTCCCAACTGAAGCTTGTCGGTACGGGGCGAGTCGAGCAGGGTCGCCACCTGAAGGGTTTTCGTATAGACAAAGGATGACTGGGATGCCACATTCCCCCTTAGTTCTTCCCTCAGGCCAGCGATAAATCGTTCGCCCTTCAACTCCTCAGAACTAACATAGGCTGGAGAAAACCTTGCCAGCCTATTGAACTCCAAGTCATAATCCTCCACTGATCTGTCTCCTTGTTTCAATGCGAGGAACGCGGCCTGCATTTTCACTCTGGCAGTGATTGGGTAGTATTTGTGGAGGTATGCGTCTTTAAACTGACACCATGTAATAAACTCTCCTTGTGGTACTATGGTTTTCTGAGCACCTTTCCACCAGAAGTGCGCTTCTCCTTTCAGCATATATGTCCCACAATGGACTTCGTACTTTGGTGGGCAGTTCATAAAATGGAAGGCCGTTTCTATGGCCTCTAGCCAATTCTCAGCGGCAATAGGATCCACCTTGCCTCCGTCAAAGGAAGGCGGTTTATGCCTCTGGAAATCTCTCAAGTAGCGGGACTCCACAGTCATAGTCCCTGAATCCTTGCCCCCTTGCCCTGTTAACTGATTAGACATCATGGTCTGAATCATCTGGTTCGTCAGAGCCTGATTTTCCATCGACGTCATCATGAACGTCTGAAACATCTCAGCTGAGGGCATGGCTAATGGCTGGTTTAGTGGGACTGCTGTACACGGGGTTGGATCCGATGGGGCCTCCTCGGAGAAGGGAGTAGTAGGGGGTGTCTCAAGCAGCCTTCGGGCCTTGGCCTTCATTCGGCGTCTTTTTGATCTTGATGGCTGTGGTACTGTCCCCTCGCTAGTTTGGGGCATATCCCCAACCTCCTCCTGAAGTTCAGGTTGTTCCTCTTTAGGTGTTGGAACCGAGGTGTCCTGAACTTCCTCTCTTCTTCCCCTTCTAGGTCCTGGCCCTACATACGGTTCGCGTCTCTTTGGTGCCATTATCTACCACAATAACAAAGAACTATGGTCACAATTCATTCACAACGCATCTCCTAGGTAATGTGCGATATAATGCCCTAGTCAGTCATGGTATGCTCTATAAATACTAACTTAACCTTTGTCTCTATGTTTCCGTCGCGTGAGAACGTCTGGTCGTGAGCGGCATGTGATTGACGAGCGAAGTCACAGAGGACACGACTCTCTACCCTAAATGTCTACAGGACCTATAACCTGACTGCTCTGATACCAAATTTGTCACAGCCCAATATTTTACTACGGACAGTGACTAACGACACGACACAGATGCACAAGAGATTTAAATATGCAGTAGCGAAAATCATCAAATTTTAATAAAGGTTTTCAAACGATAAACACAGTCACAAGACCGTTTGGAAAATAAATTTAAAAAGAATGCGAATACAAAAATAAAGACTAAAACTGGACTGACGCCCCGGGACAACCCATTCCTCTGTGACAATTCCCTTCAGATCACGCCCACTCTTGACCGACGCCTCGCGCTCCTGAAAAAAAAAAAGGGAAAACATAGCAAGGATGAGTATAAAAATTATACTCAGTAAGCCACCTACTTGTAGGCTCTTTTCGCATCTTAATTTAACAGGTTGCCACGGTTTCCTATTTCGGTTCTAGGACGACTGGCTCTAATCTAGGTCCCTTGGGGCTTGCCCCTTGTGTTTCACTGATTTTTCGTCCTCTCATTAAACGCCTAGAGGTTCTTTATGCCAAGCTAATATGGTCGGTATCTCTCTATGAGGTGCTACCTCTACATGGCTATCTGAGACTACATGGTACCTGGCCTAGGGGTGTGCTGAGTACCCCTATGCCCATCTAGTCCCTCTATGGGGGGCGCGACCCAACCCGTTCCCATGCAGCTAATGGGCTGTACGACGTGGGGACACATTTCCCATGCGAAATGGCTAAGAGCAGTAAAGACTGATCAGGGACCCCTTGGTCCTCCCACGAAGCTATAGATACCGTTCACACGCTAGCAATCTATGAACACTCCGGGGTACCTTCTTACCGTGGTAAACCGCTAAGTTTCTAGGGAAAAATTAAGTCAGGCTAGAGCGGCATTTCGCTCCTAACCAAGATTCCCTAATCTTATCAAAGAAATGGGCCCTAGCAATTAACAGAGGGTGCATGCAATCTTCCTCTAACATCATAGTATGTAATTCATGCAAACTAGGCATACCGGCTCAACGGGGCGATGACCTCCATCAAGCACCCAGAGCACGAAGTTCGCGCTCAATGGGGCGAATTCGTCCATCAAACACCCGAAACCCGGCATACACAATTCTACACATAAAATAACGCATGCATACATACGGCGGAAGCTTAAGGCATACAAGCAACACTCAAGTAATTTACCCAATTCAAACACAACAGATAAACTGACTAGTAACTTACATGAAGAGCTAATCTGAAGCAGAACTACTAGCATGCATGCAATCTGAGCGAATCCTACAAGTATTTCTTCCTAAATACCGGGTGGTGACTTACCTGGTTGACGCGTGCCCTTTCGCTAGCGTTTCTTTGCCCGTGAGGTGTCCAAAAATACTGATTTCTCTAAATTAAATCCCTATCCACGTAAAAACAGTATTAGAACTGGAGCCGGGACAAAAATCGAGAAAACAGAAAACAACCGGGCCAAATTGGCCGTTCCACGCGCGCTCACGCGCCCAGCAGCATGCTGGAAGTGCGTGGCCACGCGCGCGGGAAGGCGCCAGCCGCAGGCTGCACGCGCGCCTGCCACGCGCGCCCAATCCTGCACAGTCGCGGGTCGGCCGGCCCGGCCCGACCCGATCCGGTCCGGTCCGGTCCGGTCGGCTCGCGTTGCGATTCGGCCCGGCTTGTAGGCGACACGTGTCGACGCCTCGCTGGAGCTGCGTTGCTCCAGCCGGTGGTCGACGCGTGTCCGGCGCCTGTCGCCGCCCTCCGCCGCTCGCCGGCCGTTTTTTTTTTTTTTTTTTTTTTTTTTTCTTCTTTTTCTTCTTCTCTGTCCTCTGAAAACCGAAACCCAGTCGGTTTCTTTTTATTTTCCGATTTTTTTATCTTTCGATCCGTAGATCGGATCAATACGATTCCTTCGGCAACGTTCTAGATCGTGTTACAGGCTACGTCCTAGTATTATTTTTATAATTTTTTCTTGACTATCGGAGGATTTAAGAACGCCGGAAGTTCGCTCACCGTTCTCGGATGACCCTCGGATCTCCGCCTTTGGGTTGAGGTCTTGGCCAAACTTCTTCACAGACCGTGCGTGAGTTGTTCCTAGGTGAAGATTTCAACATTTTAGGGTCGATTCACGTAGGGTAAAACTCAGATCTGAGCAATATCGTTCAGAAACCTTACCCCGCGAAATATTCTTAGGTTTTGATGGTGCGTAGGCCTTGCTAGCCCCTCAATCCTGGTACGAGTCTCGTCTGGAGATGGATTCCGGCGGTGGTCCGTTAGTCTTCCCGGCCGATCTCTCTCTAACCTCTCTCTAACCTCTTTTTTTTTCTTTTGCAGGCAATATGGCTGGATTTTCCTTGGACCCCTATTTGGGTTGGAGGGGCAAAATGACATTTTTGCCCCTCAGTTGACTTAGCCCTTTTTTTTTTTTTTTTTTTTTTTTTCGCGTTACAAATTCTCCCCTCCTTAGGAACTTTCGTCCCCGAAAGTAGCTATCCCTTGGAAGAGTTCGGGATAAGCTTTCCTCACGTCCTCTTCTCGTTCCCAGGTTGCCTCTTCCTCACGGCGGTTACCCCATGAGACCTTTACCAAGGGAATATCTTTGTTACGCAACCGCCTAGTGTCTCGAGCCAAAATCCTGCTAGGCTGTTCCTCGTAAGACAGATCTTCTCGAAGAGGAAGCATCCCATGCTCGATTACATGAGTAGGGTCGGGAGTATACTTTCGCAGCATGGATACGTGGAACACATTGTGCACGGCGGCAAGGTTCGGTGGTAGGGCAATTCTGTAAGCCACAGCCCCGACTCTGTCCAGAATCTCAAAGGGGCCTATGAACCTTGGGCTCAATTTCCCTTTCTTCCCGAACCTCAACACCCCCCTCATAGGGGCCACCTTCAGGAACACGTGGTCACCCACCTCAAATTCGAGGTCCCTTCTACGCACATCTGCATAGCTTTTCTGTCGACTCTGTGCGGTGAGTATCCTCTGTTTGATTTTCTGCACCGCTGCGTTGGTGACCTGGACCAACTCTGGTCCCATTAGTTGCTGCGTGCCTACCTCTTCCCAAAACACTGGTGTTCGACACCTACGCCCATACAGTGCCTCGAAGGGGGCCATCTGAATGGTCGCTTGATAACTATTGTTGTAGGCAAACTCCATTAAAGGCAGGTGTTCGTCCCAACACCCAGCGAAATCTAAGGAGCAGGCTCGCAACATGTCCTCTAAAACCTGATTCAGCCTTTCGGTCTGTCCGTCCGTTTGAGGATGGAATGCTGTACTGAACCTCAACTGAGTTCCTAGTGCCTTCTGAAGACTCCTCCAGAACTGAGAGGTGAACCTGGTGTCCCGGTCTGATACTATGGACACTGGTACCCCGTGCAGGCGTACTATCTCCTTGATATATAACTGAGCCCACCGGTCTACTCGATATGTGGACTTTCCTGGAATGAAGTGGGCTGTCTTAGTCAGTCTGTCTACAATTACCTATATGACGTTGAAACCCTGCTTTGTCTTTGGCAAACCCGAAACGAAATCCATACAGACTGCTTCCCATTTCCACTGAGGGACACTCAGGGGCTGTAGCAATCCTGCTGGGCGCTGCCTCGGGGCCTTCACCTGCTGGCAGGTCAAGCAACGGCTTACGAAATCCGCTATGTCCCTCTTCATTCCGGACCACCAGTAAAACCTCTTCAGATCCTGATACATCTTTGTACTTCCAGGGTGGAACACATAAGATGTATCGTGGGCTTCGGTCATAATATCTTTTAAGATTCCCTCGTCTCGGGGAACGCACAGGCGGTTTTGCCATAGCAGACCCCCGTCTGAGGAGATAGAATACCCTACTGGCCTCTCTGTCTCAATCTGACTCCACACTTTACTGAGGTGTTCATCAGACCTCTGAGCGTCGATAACTTTCTTTCGTAGGGTAGGCTGTATAGTTAACTGTGCCATCTGAACATTACCACCTTTAACCACCACGTCTATCCCAGCCCTCTTCATCTCATCTTGTAGTTTTTCCTGTGTGGTGATCATCACAGAAGTATGCACAGCCTTCCTGCTCAATGCATCAGCTACCACGTTGGCTTTGCCTGGATGGTACAGAATCTCTATGTCATAATCCTTTACCAGCTCCAACCATCGCCTTTGTCTCATATTGAGCTCCTTCTGCGTGAATAAGTACTTGAGGCTCTTATGATCAGTGAAGACTTGTACTTTTTCCCCATACAGGTAGTGCCGCCACGTTTTTAGAGCAAATACTACCGCTGCTAACTCGAGATCATGCGTGGGGTAGTTTCGTTCATATTCTTTCAATTGTCGAGAAGCATACGCTATCACCTTACCTTTCTGCATGAGCACACACCCCAAGCCTTTCCCTGATGCATCACTGTACACCACGAGATTACCTGACCCGTCTGGAACTGTAAGGACTGGTGCAGTTACCAACCTCTTCTTGAGTTCCTGGAAACTCTGTTCGCAGACTGGAGTCCAAGCAAAGGGCTTGCCCTTCTTGGTTAGCTGAGTCAGCGCCGAGGAAATTTTGGAGAAATCCTGAACAAACCTTCTGTAATAACCAGCTAGCCCAAGAAAACTCCTCACCTCTGTGACTGTGGTCGGCTGTGGCCACCTCATCACTGCTTCTATCTTAGCTGGGTCCACTGTGATCCCCTTGCTTGACACCACGTGACCCAGAAACGCAACCTCAGACAACCAAAACTCACACTTAGAGAACTTGGCATACAACTGCTGAGCTCTCAGTATTGTCAAGACTTTTCTGAGGTGTATTTCATGATCTGCCTCTGACTTAGAGTATACCAGAATGTCGTCGATGAACACTATGACAAAGGTGTCTAAGAATTCCTTAAACACCCTGTTCATTAGTTCCATGAAAACGGCTGGTGCATTGGTAAGGCCAAAAGACATAACGAGAAACTCGTAATGCCCATAACGACTTCTGAAGGCTGTCTTGGGTATATCCCCTTCTCTGACCCTCAACTGATGATACCCCGACCTTAGGTCAATTTTGGAGAAAACTGTTGCTCCCTGTAGCTGATCAAACAGGTCGTCAATTCTCGGGAGAGGGTACTTATTCTTTATAGTGACCTTGTTTAATTCCCTGTAATCAATACACATCCGCATGGACCCGTCCTTCTTCTTGACAAACAGAACAGGGGCTCCCCAGGGTGATACACTGGGTCGGATGAAACCCTTATCCAACAACTCCTGTAACTGTTCCTTCAATTCCCTGAGTTCTGCAGGTGCCATCCTGTAAGGTGCCTTGGAGATCGGCACCGTTCCTGGTTCTAAATCGATCCCAAAATCGACTTCCCTAGCTGGGGGCAAACCCGGCAGATCCTCCGGAAAGACATCTACGAACTCCCTGACGATGTGTACCGATGAGGTTTTTTGTTTGTTACTATTATCTAAGGTCACGCTGGCTAGGAATGCAATTGCGCCACTACGAATAAACTTCTTAGCCCTTAGCGAGGTTATGACGCTCGGGACACCTTTGGAAGTGGCTCCCTTGTAGGTAAAGCTGTCCCCTGACGGGAGCCTGAGAGTCACTATTCGGGTCTCGCAGTCTATCAAAACGCGATTCTCGCCTAGTCAATCCATACCCAAGATGACATCGAAGTCTTGCATACTTAACACTATCAGTGTAGCTTCGATGACACGCCCTGCTATTGTTACTCCACCTCCCTTAACCCTATGGGTAGCTAGCAACAGCTCGTGAGCAGGGGTAGACACTGATAGGGTAATCTCTAAAAGTTCTTTCTCTAGCTGTGCTAGCTCTACAAACTCTTCAGTTACGAATGAATGCGTCGAACCCAAATCAAACAAAACTAATGCAAGATGACCAAATACGGGTAGCGTACCTGTGACAACCGCGTCAGGCTGGTCAGCTTGCCTGGCTGTTGTTGCATGGGCTACAGCTCACCCCTGCTGATGTTGGCCGGCTTGGCCCCTCTGATGCTGTACTGCAGGCAGGTTGACACGCTGATCGTTTCTCTGAGGGCAATCCACTGCAAAGTGCCCTACCTGACCGCATCTGTAACAGGCGCCTGTTCCTGCTCTGCATTCCCCCGTGTGAGGACGCCGACAATTAGGGCACAAGGTCATGTTCCGTACCGGGGCTCTCCCTCGCCTATCAGTGCGACCACGTGGTGGTCTGCCAGTTCTGGGGTGGCTAGGGTATGTCCCCTTTCCCTGGGCCGCAGTGTGGGATGATTGTGCTATTCCCAACTAAAGCTTGTCGGTACGGGGCGAGTCGAGCAGGGTCGCCACCTGAAGGGCTTTCGTATAGACAAAGGATGACTGGGATGCCACATTCCCCCTTAGTTCTTCCCTCAGGCCAGCGATAAATCGTTCGCCCTTCAACTCCTCAGAACTAACATAGGCTGGAGAAAACCTTGCCAGCCTATTGAACTCCAAGTCATAATCCTCCACTGATCTGTCTCCTTGTTTCAATGCGAGGAACGCGGCCTGCATTTTCACTCTGGCAGTGATTGGGTAGTATTTGTGGAGGTATGCGTCTTTAAACTGACACCATGTAATAAACTCTCCTTGTGGTACTATGGTTTTCTGAGGACCTTTCCACCAGAAGTGCGCTTCTCCTTTCAGCATATATGTCCCACAATGGACTTCGTACTTTGGTGGGCAGTTCATAAAATGGAAGGCCGTTTCTATGGCCTCTAGCCAATTCTCAGCGGCAATAGGATCCACCTTGCCTCCGTCAAAGGAAGGCGGTTTATGCCTCTGGAAATCTCTCAAGTAGCGGGACTCCACAGTCATAGTCCCTGAATCCTTGCCCCCTTGCCCTGTTAACTGATTAGACATCATGGTGTGAATCATCTGGTTCGTCAGAGCCTGATTTTCCATCGACGTCATCATGAACGTCTGAAACATCTCAGCTGAGGGCATGGCTAATGGCTGGTTTAGTGGGACTGCTGTACACGGGGTTGGATCCGATAGGGCCTCCTCGGAGAAGGGAGTAGTAGGGGGTGTCTCAAGCAGCCTTCGGGCCTTGGCCTTCATTCGGCGTCTTTTTGATCTTGATGGCTGTGGTACTGTCCCCTCGCTAGTTTGGGGCATATCCCCAACCTCCTCCTAAAGTTCAGGTTGTTCCTCTTCAGGTGTTGGAACCGAGGTGTCCTGAACTTCCTCTCTTCTTCCCCTTCTAGGTCCTGGCCCTACATACGGTTCGCGTCTCTTTGGTGCCATTATCTACCACAATAACAAAGAACTATGGTCACAATTCATTCACAACGCATCTCCTAGGTAATGTGCGATATAATGCCCTAGTCAGTCATGGTATGCTCTATAAATACTAACTTAACCTTTGTCTCTATGTTTCCGTCGCGTGAGAACGTCTGGTCGTGAGCGGCATGTGATTGACGAGCGAAGTCACAGAGGACACGACTCTCTACCCTAAATGTCTACAGGACCTATAACCTGACTGCTCTGATACCAAATTTGTCACAGCCCAATATTTTACTACGGACAGTGACTAACGACACGACACAGATGCACAAGAGATTTAAATATGCAGTAGCGAAAATCATCAAATTTCAATAAAGGTTTTCAAACGATAAACACAGTCACAAGACCGTTTGGAAAATAAATTTAAAAAGAATGCGAATACAAAAATAAAGACTAAAACTGGACTGACGCCCCGGGACAACCCATTCCTCTGTGACAATTCCCTTCAGATCACGCCCACTCTTGACCGACGCCTCGCGCTCCTGAAAAAAAAAAAGGGAAAACATAGCAAGGATGAGTATAAAAATTATACTCAGTAAGCCACCTACTTGTAGGCTCTTTTCGCATCTTAATTTAACAGGTTGCCACGGTTTCCTATTTCGGTTCTAGGACGACTGGCTCTAATCTAGGTCCCTTGGGGCTTGCCCCTTGTGTTTCACTGATTTTTCGTCCTCTCATTAAACGCCTAGAGGTTCTTTATGCCAAGCTAATATGGTCGGTATCTCTCTATGAGGTGCTACCTCTACATGGCTATCTGAGACTACATGGTACCTGGCCTAGGGGTGTGCTGAGTACCCCTATGCCCATCTAGTCCCTCTATGGGGGGCGCGACCCAACCCGTTCCCATGCAGCTAATGGGCTGTACGACGTGGGGACACATTTCCCATGCGAAATGGCTAAGAGCAGTAAAGACTGATCAGGGACCCCTTGGTCCTCCCACGAAGCTATAGATACCGTTCACACGCTAGCAATCTATGAACACTCCGGGGTACCTTCTTACCGTGGTAAACCGCTAAGTTTCTAGGGAAAAATTAAGTCAGGCTAGAGCGGCATTTCGCTCCTAACCAAGATTCCCTAATCTTATCAAAGAAATGGGCCCTAGCAATTAACAGAGGGTGCATGCAATCTTCCTCTAACATCATAGTATGTAATTCATGCAAACTAGGCATACCGGCTCAACGGGGCGATGACCTCCATCAAGCACCCAGAGCACGAAGTTCGCGCTCAATGGGGCGAATTCGTCCATCAAACACCCGAAACCCGGCATACACAATTCTACACATAAAATAACGCATGCATACATACGGCGGAAGCTCAAGGCATACAAGCTACACTCAAGTAATTTACCCAATTCAAACACAACAGATAAACTGACTAGTAACTTACATGAAGAGCTAATCTGAAGCAGAACTACTAGCATGCATGCAATCTGAGCGAATCCTACAAGTATTTCTTCCTAAATACCGGGTGGTGACTTACCTGGTTGACGCGTGCCCTTTCGCTAGCGTTTCTTTGCCCGTGAGGTGTCCAAAAATACTGATTTCTCTAAATTAAATCCCTATCCATGTAAAAACAGTATTAGAACTGGAGCCGGGACAAAAATCGAGAAAACAGAAAACAACCGGGCCAAATTGGCCGTTCCACGCGCGCTCACGCGCCCAGCAGCATGCTGGAAGTGCGTGGCCACGCGCGCGGGAAGGCGCCAGCCGCAGGCTGCACGCGCGCCTGCCACGCGCGCCCAATCCTGCACAGTTGGGTTTTTGAAGGACAAGTTGGGTGTGATCGACATACACTCTCCAACTTGAGGGGGAGTATTAAGAGGATATTTTGGAGATATATTTTAATAATTAGTTAGAATATATCTGAGATATTTAGGGAGTTTATAGATTTGATTAACCCTATATTTTATTTATTTACAAGATTTAGTTAGTTATATATTTTTTTTCTATTTTTAGGTTTTAGTTGATAGTTTGTATCCTATTTAAACGTGGTAAACCTGAATGAAGATCATACTTTCGATTCCAATTCTATTTCTATTTCTCATTCTTAACACACTCTTTTCCTCCTCACCATATCTAAACACTATAACTTTGATCCAGTATTGTCATATGGTTAACATTCCCTCTTTATTGTACAAGGACATTTTATAACTACCACGAAACTCAAAACATACAATAAATTCATACCAGTTTTAAAACATATCATATACTTCGAAATAGGGTTAGACTGCTTACTTGATCGTGGCGAGACGTGTCATCCAACTAAGTCATAGAGATATACGACTTTTTATTCTAAGTAAAATCTATATAATCTAAAATTTGAGTGCTCTAATATTAATCTGCCACAACACAAATTTGGAGGGTTCATGTAATAGCCCAGAAATAAATAAAGAAATAAACAAATAAAAATAATTATAAAAATAGTTAAAATAATAATAATAATACATTAATTAATTAATTAATTAATTAAAATAAAATAAATAAATAAATAAATAAAACCCACAGAAATAGTGGGGTAGTATTTCTTTAAAGCCATCTGCTACTACATTTTTCAGGTTAAGGCAAGACATTCCTTTACTAACCTTTTGTAGTTCAAACTCCTTTTTCCTCACGAACCGGTTTCGAACCACCACTAGTGTCTTCTCCATTATCCTCCGGCCTTAGAATGGGATTGTGGAATCCGGTGAGTGACTAAACTTGGGAGGGATTTTGTATATGTGAAGAGAGTGTTTGTGAAAGGTTTTTCTCAAGGTTTTTCACTAGGAAGAAGAAGACCTTCCATATACAGTGATCACTCTATTTAAAGAGTCATGTTTGCATGTTCATGCAAATTTGAGATCACCAAATTTTGACACTTAAAATTCCACTCAAATGTTTGGGATTATGTGGCAAGCATGCATGTTTGAGTTAACCAAATTTTGACACTTAAAATTCCACTCAAACTTGTGGGGTTTATTTGGGAAGCATGCAAGTTTGGTTAAACCAAATTTTGACACCTCAAAATTCCACTAACATGGAATTTTCCATTAAATGGAGTAACATTTTGACTTTCTTCATTTTAATTCAACAATTAATTTGAATAATGAATTTCAAATTAAAGTAACATTAAATGATGAATTGAACTATTTAATTAATATTTAATATTAATTCAAATGTCAATCCCAATCAATTCCGACACATAATTGATTAAGATATTTAAATTTTATTTACATATCTCAGATTCTCTCTTTTTGTTTAATTCGTAAATAAAACAAAAATGCGGTTAAATATATTGTATATATGTAGCGCATATTCCCTAATTTGAATTCGAACACTTCGAACTCACTCGTCACACTGTTCTATGGTTTAGTCCGATATGAGCTAGTAGAGGGACTTAATGGACCTATAGATCATGGGCTCCAACGATCAAAGATTAACCGGTTAAACTCATTAACCTTGTTAACCAACACTCGTTAACTACTAGGACACTCCACTATAGCCTAGTAGTTGCACTCCCCTCACTATAGATATATTTCTGTCCATTTGATATAACCATGATTAGTAAGTTGATCATTCACAGGTTGTTTGTAACTAGAGCTGGGTCAATTTACCGTTTTACCCCTAAAGTTACTTCTTGTTCCTTATGTCTCACTGATCCTCTAATGAACAATTTGTTTGTGGTCCAACTAGTAAACCGAATCCCTCTCAGGCTAATGAGAGGGTGGGGCCCCTCGTTCAAGACCTGGAGTCAGTGCTTAAGGGAACTAACTCTCTTCTATCCCTAAAAGTGGGTAGGAGTGAATTCCATCTTGCACCCCACGTCCCCAGCCATTCACCCAGTCTTACACCTGAAATGGGAGGCCTATTGAGTCGGCGAACTAGAGCCATTCTCACCCATGCAAATCTAAGGATAATTCCGAATAAAAAGAAGTTCATGGTTAGCTCAGGATTAAAACCGAGTTACCTAGGTTATCGAATGAAAAGAAAATCAGTCTCAACAGTAAACGACATTATAAAGTGAGAGTGGTTTTCTTCATGGTCCGATCTTATGCAATACTCATTGAATAGGACGCCCCCACTCACATGTCTCCACATGTACAATTTAGTGATCACATTGTTTATATCATATACAAAAGTGGGCCGCATCCATAGTGTCTCCAGAATAAGGTACTCAGCCTTATCCTTATACTATAGATCATTTTGACTATATCTACTTGAACTTGATCCACTCTTATGTCTCTACATATAGTTCAAGTAATCATACTATAGCCAGAGTGTTCTTAGTTTATTGGATTTAGATTAATGATCGTAAAGTTCACTTTATTCAATAACAATCTTTACTGAATAAACAACAATAATAACATTATTGAAAATAGAATATGTTTTTGTTTACAAACTATGAGTTTTAGGACATAAAACCCAACAGATTTGAGGTTTGTTTTAACTACGGAATGTCCCCTAGACCCCTGCTGAAATGCAAACCGAATAGTTTGGGTTGCATTTGACAAAAAGGGTAAGGGGAAAGATAAGATTTCTACCGACCACAAACTTAAGGTTCAAAATGCAGATAATGGAAAATGTTTCCATTGCAATAAAAACGGGCACGAGAAAAGTCACTGCCCAAAATACCTTGCAGAGAAGAAAGCCGAAAAGGCACAACAAGGTAAATATGATTTACTAGTTGTAGAAATACATTTAGTAGAGTATGATCACTTAACCTGGATACTGGATTCAGGGGCCACTAATCATATTTGTTCTGTTTTTTCAAGAAACTAGTTCCTGGAGAGTGTTTGCAGAAGGCGAGATAACACTCAGGGTTGGAACAGAAGAAGTTGTCTCAGCAAGATCTGTAGAAAATTTAAAGTTGTTTTTCAGAGATAAATTCATTATATTAGATAATGTACTTTTTGGTCTAGTGGTATGATTCTCGCTTTGGGTGCGAGAGGTCTCGAGTTCATTCTCGGGATCGTTACCATGCATCTCCATTAGTCTTACTTTATATGATTGATTATATTAACAATTTATATGAAGATCAAATAAAGTTTATTAATTAAGAATTTCGTGTATTGATTGTAAAGGGTTGATGATTTTCTTTCCGTTAAATCCTTGAACTTCCACCTATACAAAAAGACGGACCTCAACAAAATGCTTTGAGCCCCTCAGCTCCCAAGAAATATAGATTTCAAACTTGAGAGAAAAAATCATATCAACTGAGAGCTAAAAATGATAGATGAAAAAATCATATCAAGTGAGAGCTATCATTTTCGAATTTCGTCCAGTGGTATTATTCTAGTGGTATTATTCTTGCTTAGGGTGTGAGAGGTCATATGACAATAGTGAGATTGGTCATATCATTATGATTCTAATTTGAGATTACATTTACTCGCATGTTTTTTCTAGCATGAGATAGCAATCCCATTATAAATATTGTTAAATGGTAGGGTTTTTCTAACATGAGATAGCAATCCCATTATAAATATTGTTAAATGGTACGGTTTTTCTAACATGAGATAGCAATCCCATTATAACTATTGTTAAATGGTCGCAAAGAATTCTCAACGTAGTAAAATTGTGAAAGGGACGAAGTAAATCCCAAAGGAATGCACATATGCTTTAGTGGCAATGCAGCTTCAACCAAAATAATTTGAGCGGAGTCATTCATAATCTCAAACGTACAAGGTAGGTTCTAAAGCACAAAAACATGTGGATAAATTTTAAATATAGAGGCGCATAAAACATATGGACTAGCAACTAAAAATGATAGATTCACTACAAGGGCATTTGGTCTAGTTGTATGATTCTCGCTTCGGGTGCGAGAGGTCTCGAGTTTGATTCTCGAAATGCCCTTTCAATTATATCAAGTTGAACAAAGAAATAAAGATGTTTGAAAAAAAAAAAGGAAGAAGAAGCTATATATATATATATATATATATATCTTTTTAATTATAATTTATAATTGTGTAGGTAAGCTTCTCTTCCAATCTTGGAAACGATATCACTTTCAAATTATTCCATGAGGGCTTGAGAAAGTCTTGCAAAAGAAGATGATGGTAGTACCATTTATTTTTGCAGAATTTTGATAGAGCCTCGACCCTAACTTCAAAGGCATTACACCCTTGACCCTAACTACAAGGGCATTTGGTCTAGTGGTATGATTCACGCTTCTGGTGCGAGAGGTTTCGAGTTCGATTTTCGAAATGCTCCCAACAATTATATCAAATTGAATAAAGAAATAATTCACATGGATGTTTATAAAAAAAAAAAAAAAGAAGAAGAATAGAAGACTCGAAACCTCTTCCAATCATTCCATGAGGACTATGAGGACTTGAGATTCTTTCAGCAGTGAGACAATGATTATGCGACTCGACGAACAAGTAGAATAGAAGACTCAAAACCTCTTCCAATCATTCCATGAGGACTATGAGGACTTGAGATTCTTTCAGCAGTGAGACAATGATTATGCGACTCGACGAACAAGTCAACTATGCAAAATTCAAACTGCATGGACAACAGCAGTGTATGCTCGAGTCACATTTGGAAGAAACTAGTCACATTCTCCTATAATACATTTTGGGAAATTTTAGTCCGGGAGGGTGTAGATATGATTTTGATGACTAGTCATACACCCTAGTGGCCCAACAATAATGGTAAAGACCTATAATACATTTTGGGAAATTTTAGTCTGGGAGGGTGTAGATATGATTTTGGTGACTAGTCATACACCATAGTGGCACAACAATAATGGTAAAGACCTATCTAACATGAAAACAAGTAAAAGGGGTTTGGAATGAGCATGCCGCCTTGGACAACAAATTATTTACAAAAATTGCTGAGACATGCAGCCATAGACAACACGCCATGGGCAATCGTGACCGTGACATCTGTCCCCACACAATTTATTGATATCTACATCAACCAACTCTTCATATACTCAGCATTGTAGGACGAGGTTGACTTTAGGTCTCTCGATGCGCTTCCAGCTGATCTCAGAATGAGGAGTCTCTTCCAATCTACTAGGAGCTATTGAAAATCACTTCTCGGTTCGTTGACTCTTCATGTCTTCTCTGTTGGTGTCTTCCCTACTTTCTTCGCATGAAAATCTTTCTTCTTTGCATGACGTCATACCACCTGCTTCTGCTTGATGTCTTCTTGGTCAAAATAATAACGTTTCAAGTTACTGACGTGGACAACAAGGTTAGTCCGCATCCATAAGAGCAATTGGATCCTATATGATGTCTTCATAATCTTGTGGATAACTTCGACTAGTCCATAGTATTTTTGCACCAGTCTTTGGTTCTTGTTGCTTTGAACTTGAAGTTGATATGACGTTAACTTATATAAACTCTCTATTTTTCTTGAAATTGTTGTTGTTGACGCTTCCGACTGACCCTTCTCTTCATCCATCTGGTATTTCTGTGTGAACATGTGTTGCTTCAGTGACTTGTTTTTTTTCTTCCTTCTCCAATAGAGGCGTTGGCTTGGTGTCTTTGCCCAGCATTTGAGTGATCATTGCAAGAGCCTCTGCAGGTCTAATAAACTTGACTGTTAACAAGTCATTTAGCTTTTCATAGAATTTAGCTAGCTATCCAGATTTCGTGGTATGATTCTTGCTTTTGGTGCTAGAGGTCTCGAGTTTGATAACCAAGAATGACCCAATTCACTCCTCTCGGAAGAGAATGTTTGCTCTTAACATCATTTTGTGTTTCACTTTCAATTGACATACCTATCAAGATTTAAAACTAATCTTGTGATTTATCTCTCCGGGTGAGAATAAACCCATTATCTAACCTTCTTGTTTTGCGTCGTGGTATTCCATGTAGTGGGTTGGTTCACTCGAGCTCCCCTTTTCAAATACAACAATGGCAGCAAGCGTAGATTCATCATGGCTAAGATTCTTTCTCAATTGTACTATCGTCATCATTTTCACCCCTCTTGGTTGGTGGATGTTTGTCTGAATGATCGTCATGTTAGACTCCGTTATTACTAGGCATGTAACTTACCTAGAAAATTAATTCCAAGAAAATTTACCAAGTCGGGTTAGACTCCATTACTACTAGGCATGTAACTTACCAAGTCTCCAGCTTGATAATGAACTTACCAAGAAAATTAATTCTAAGATGCTTGTAGTTTGAACGATTGAGAGATCATCTCCTCTTGATTTCTTCTTCAATTGTGTTCCTTAACTTACCCTACAGCTAATTGTATAAGGCTCATTAAATGAATCAATCTCTAGACCAAGAATTTTGGACTCAAATTTCTAAATTTCAAACTTAAAACATTTACAGAAAGTAAACTGATGGGTTCCAACGTTCCAATATCTTTTAGCCTTTGATTTCTTAACCAAAGTGTTTCCTCTCATAGCCATAAAGTTGTACAAATTGGTTTAAAAGGATGATATTCATTATGGATGAGTAATTTCGCGATTTTCAGAATTCTTGGCTAAAAGTTGCATTAAGAAATTGAAAGCCTCCATTGGCTTATTTTTCTTCCCACCCTCCTTACAAACTTAGTATTTGTGCAAGTTAGATATGGAGGCTGACTATTTATAGTAAAAATATATACTAAATATTTATATATAGTAGGCGGTTATATCTATTAAAGCTATATGTAATAAACTGAAATCATATATTTACCCATCAGTCAATTCTTTCAAAATGTACATTTCTCATTCTTCATATCCTTTATTTGCATACCTGAAGTCATTAATACAAAACTTTTAGTCAATATTTCTCCTTACATTTTCACTATCATGTTTTTCTTGTTCATTTCGATCGAGTGTGTGCGTTGTTGTGTGATCCTAACAACTGGTGTCAGAGCGAGGCAAGATTCGCCATGATCTGTGAATATGGAAAGTTCAAAGACTAGAATTGAAAAGTTTGATGGATTCGATATAAGTTTCTAGAAGATGCAGATTGAAGATTATCTGTACCAGAAAGATCTTCAGAAACCTCTTTTGGGGGTGAAGCCGGATACCATGATCACAGAGGGTTGATTTAGTTGAAGCTGTCCAGAAACATGACGTTCAACCTCATCAAAGAGAAGACGACATCAGGCCTATTAAAGGTGTTGTAAAATATGTACGAAAATCCATCGGGTATGAACAAGGTGTATGTAAGGACCGTGCTGACACGATGACTCAAAAAGGTGGGTAAATTTTTCCTTCTTGATAAAACCATTAAATTTTATAACATAATTTTCATTATACCAAAATAGTGCGCGCACATTACTAATTTAAAATACGACGTAATGATTAAAACACAAAATAAGGAATAGACACAAAACATTTTAAAACAAAGGGTTGAAGACGACGGGTGAGGTTTATCTATGGCACCTGCTCCAGAATCCGCTTCCGTTCTCGACCAGCTCCTTATCACCTGGAAAAAAAATGGAGAATAAGGAATGAGTACAAGACTCAGTAAGTAGCCTACTTGTAGGCTCTTAATCGTGTCCTTGATATGCTAGGGTACCACATTCTTTATTCTTGCTTGTTCTTGATCTTTTTCTTGTTGTAAGTACTTAGGCCCTCTAATTTTTGTTCTTGACTTGGGTTTCTTATCTTGATCTTTCTTGAGAACCTTGGTCCTTGAATCCTAAAACCATGGTTTTCCTTTAAGGGTCTTAGTACTATGGTTTCTGGTTCTTGGTTCTTTGTTCCTGATTCTTGTCCTTAGAACTAGGATTTTGATCCTTGTTCTATTCCTTGATCTTTCTCTTGTTCTTGGTACTTTCTTGGTTCTTGTTTTGTTCTTGATTCGTTCTCCAAGACACTCCCACTAGGATTTACGGCACTAGACATGTAACTGACAATCCTGTGTCCAAGGCTTCATGCGTTTCAAGCGACATAGCCTTAACCTACGTCCAAGGCTTCATGCGTTCCAGGCGACGTAGTCTTACCGAATCTTAGGGCTTGCCCTTCGATACGATCTGCTTAATCATATGCCCAAGGCTTCATGTGTTCCAAGCGGCATAGTCTGAAAACCTACATCCAAAGCTTCTTACGTGCCAAGCGATGTAGTCTTAATACTGCATCAAGGGCTTGCCCCATAATACAGTCTACTTAACCTATGCCCAAGGCTTCATGCGTTCCATGCGGCATAGTCTGAAAACCTACATCCAAGGCTTCTTACGTTCCAAGCGATGTAGTCTTAATACTGCATCAAGGGCTTGCCCTATAATATAGTTTGTTTAAGCTACGCTCAAGGCTTCATGCGTTCCAAGCAACATAGTCTAAGTCATGAGCATGATGTACCGTGGGAGGTCTTAGGAGGTTCTTGATTCGTGGCTAAGGTAACATACTCTCTTCTTGTTCCTCTGTAACTTTAGACTACTCCCCTTAATAGACTGTAAAGGTCACTTGCTCGGTGCATACTTAAACATGGCATCCTACAAGTCTGTAGGGCATCTCTTCTAGGTGAAGGAAACTTGAGGCATGACATCCTGCAAAGGAAACATGGTGCAGGGCATCCCACCTAGAAGAAGAATTCTTGGGCATTGCTTGGTGGGAGGTCATGGGTCACTTTGGACATGATTAGAGTATTACCTAGCATTCTTAAGTTTCTGTTTCTGAGTTTGGGGACCTTAGTCCCTCGTCCTTGAGTGGTACCTAGCATTCTTCTTACTTGGGTAGTTGTAAAGCTTGTGTGTTGTTGTTCTTGGTTCTTAATCTTTTAACTTTCTAAGGTCCTTAATTTCTTGAGGCATAAGTTGTAACTTGTATTTGTAACCATATGAACCCATCTTAGTGTAAGTTTTTCTAGAAGGCCATAGATTCCTAGGGAGTTCTTTAGAGGGTTCTAGAAGAGTCTAAAGTCTTGTGGTGTTTCCTTTACGTGTTTCTTGGATCCTAACTTGGTTTAGGTTCCAAACTTACTCCAATCAACTTGAAACCTTAAACTTATCTTCATGTCCTTCATAATCGACCTTATAAGAAGTAGCAAATCATTTGAAGCACGTATAGACCTTGAAATCTCTTAAGTAGTCCTAGGGGCATTTTGGTCATTTTACACCTAATTCTTGGTTTTGCTACTTAACGTGTTCCAATCGCTTTTCAAACTTCACTAAATCATCAAACATCATAAAATAAGATCTACTTCAGGGTTTCATAGCGTTTGGATGTCATCTAGGTCATGAACCGTAGGTAGATGTCCTTAGGGGCATTATGGTCATTTTGCACCATTTCTTGGTTTACCTACTTATCCTTATCCAATGACTAACAAACTTCATATATAACCTCAACATGCTATAGTATCCTCAGCCTTAAAATTTCATAGGCAGCAGAGTTCATTTAGTGGGTTATTTTAACGTTACGTAAATCCCAAGCAATTTATTCGGTTCAAGGTCTTAACTTACGGTTCCTAGGGTTTTTCTTTCATAGATCCTAATTTCATACTTGGTTTAGGGTTCATATTAAAATCCAAGGGATCCCTACAAGTATTTCTTAACAAAAAGTCCAAGGTGGCTACTTAGACGCGCCCTCCCCAACTCCTATCACGCTGTTTCTCCCCTCGATTCCTTCATAAAACTTAATGACGATATTACAAAGAAGAGCTAGAGATTGATTTCATACCTTTTCATGGATCGTAGCCTAAGATATTTGCTTCCAAAGTTCATCCAAAATATGATTTCTCGCCCGAGTAAAAAACATAGAATTTCTTATTGGGTAGCTGATTCTTGGGGTTTTCGAGGCTCGATTTCTTCACGAAACCTCTTTCTTATTATTCCCTCAAGATAAAGGAATTGGTTTGGAGGAACGACTTTGAGTGTGGGATATTAATTTTGAGAAACCACTCTCGATCTGCAAGTTACCCGACACCTCCGATTTTCAATCTCTTGGGTATCTTATTCTACGACATTTCAGCTCTCCATTCCTTCAGAAAAGTTACTCGAATTCTTCCTATGAAGCTAGAGGAATCCTTAATTTGAAGGAAAAGAGGCTGTAGATAGGAATTCGACACTTACCCCCAATTTGAACCTGGAACAGATTTTCTTTAATTGGGAACAGTCCTGAGGTTATTTCTCTTGGTGGTCTTCTATAGAAACATTCTCTGGAGGTGCAGAAACCTATTGGGGTCATCCTTTCTTGAAGAATACTTGTACATCCTTGGATTGGAATTTTGAGTTTTCCTTGAAGCTCTTTAATGGCAGATTGGATTGGGAGAATTGTTTCTAGGCACTTTCAGGACTCTATTCCTTCATAAAACTTGTGGGTAATCTTATTAGAAGTTATAGGAACAAGTTTGAAAGGAAATGGTGGAGAATTTCTCTCGAATTTAGAAGAAACCCGAGAGTAGGAGACCGAAAATCTAAACACTTATTGCCAATGATTGGGAGCTCGAACTTGCTCGATTCTTGTTCCAAACGATTGCCCCAACTTCATAATTTATAGGGAAAACTTAAACAGACATTGGGAGCTCCAGAATCGTCGTGAATTATCAATTGGACTTTCTGAAAAATTCGTCGAAAATATCTACTCCGATCAGAGACTCGCCAACTTTCGTTTTGAATCCTAGCCGTTGGATGTTATGATCCGTGAGTTCTAAAACATATCCAGGTTTGGAGGAGATCCAACGGCTGAGAGTCGAGATTCGAAGAATTTTGTGCAGAAGGTACTGGGAAGGTTCTAATTTTTTAGCAGAATGGCAAATCCATAATTATCCTTAACTTCAAGGGTATTTTGTAATTTGCCACTTTCAGAATATTTTATTATTATTTTCTCTAATAATCCATAATTTTTCCTAAAAATTCTTCATCCCTGTTGGCCATTTTTCCCTTCTTGACCATCTTGAAATTCCTTCTAGATAAGGAATTAAAAATCTACAAAGATCCTTGATAATTGGAAAAATGACCTTTCCGTCCTTTTCGCTTACGATTTCATTCTCAATCCTTCTCCAAAAGTCTTAAGTCCTTAATATTACTTCCTAAGGTCTAGAAATGACTTACTAAGACCCCTTTCCTTGCTTAATCCAAAACAATTTCTTTCCATGGATCCTTTGGGTCTTGCATAGGTGTCTTTCCTTCATTTTTGGGGTGTTATAGTGTATTTGATGCAGAGGTTGTTTAATCTACAAATGTCGTAAGGTAGCTTTGTTGCAAATCATATAAATTAGTTCAACGTGATTGAAAGTCAATTGAGCTCGGTGGAAATTATGTTCAAAAATGAAATTAAAGCATTGATTTTGATGTCATCTTTACCCGAGTCGTGGTATACTGTTGTTGCTGCAATCAACAGTTCACGAGGATCTGATAAACTGAAGTTTGATGAAATTCGAGATGTCAGCGAAAATATTCCCAAATGGAAAATGGAGATTCATCAGGCAATGCTCTTAGTGTTGATCGAAGCGAACGAAGTAAATCAAAGAGCCCAAACAAACATGGGCGATCAAAATCAAGGAACCGAAAAAAAACTCCAAACAAACCAAACGTGGAGAAAAATGACACTTTCGGACATATAGTACAAAATTGAAGAAAAACAAAATCACAAATTTGAAGATGACAATGATTCTATCTATTCAGCAAAAGATATAAGGATGCTCTACTTCCTAGCGTGAACAGCCCAATTGAATTATGGATTTTAGATTCAGTTGCTTCGTTTCATTTATCTTCATGTAAGGAATTGTTTCAAAATTTCAAATAAGGAAATTTTGGGAAGGTGTATCTTGCCGACAACAAAACGTTGGAGATTGAAGGGAAGAGAGATGTCTGCATACAAACTCTAGCAGGAAATGAGTGGACATTATAGGATATCAAATATATTCCTGATCTCAAGAAGAATTTGATCTCTATTGGTCAGTTGGATAGCACAGGTTTTGCAGCCAAGTTTCGAAAGAGTTAGATTGTGAAGGGTGTCATGGTGGTAGCATGACACAAAATCTGGAACCCTACTGTAGGGTGAACTCTATACACGAGTATAATATATTGATATGGGTGTTTCTGAGAGCTGCCTTATGGAAAAATATAAACGAGTTAGCTTCACAAAGGCTACCAGAGAACCAAAGAAAGTGCGATTGGAAATGATCCATATAGACGTTTGGGAACCATCTCCAGTTTCATCATTTCTAGTACCAAAATTCCATTGATTAGATTGCTTAGGGTTAGATTGCTTACTTGATCACGGCGAGACGTGTCATTGAGCTGAGTCATAGAGATATACGACTCTTTATCCTAAGAAAAAATCTGTATAATATAAAATCTGGCTGCTCTGATATCAAACCTAATTAGCGATTTCTAATTAGCGATTTTACTGTCCCCTACGTAGAAAAGATGGGTTAAAATGAAAATTTTACCCTAGATTTTCCTATTTTTTTTTTACTATTTTCTTTTATACTTTTAATTAGTTTTTAAAATTTTTGTAACTATTTTTTTCTTCCATATCATATTTAAATTCGGTCTCTAAATCTCTCAATAAATTCCTAAGAATTTGAACTTAAAAAAAAATTGAGAAATTAATCCTCATTTGAACTCGTGTTATAACATAACATAACATAATACATGTCAAACACTCACAAAATCTGACACGTGGAGGGGCTACAGAGCACGCATGTTTAATACCTCATACAATTCATCCAACCAAGCCAATAGTAACACCACTTACCTGGTTGGTCCAAAGAGAAGTCACTAAATTTTTTGTATTGATGTTCGTTAGATCATACCCATCGATGTCTAGTTCCAAAGCTAAATCCATACCGACTTCCTTCTCTCTCTTTCTTTTTCTCCTTCTTTATTCAAATCCGCATTGGTTAGGGATATAGAAAGAATGAGTTGGAGATTGAGAAATGGGGAGAGAAATAAAGAATGTGATGGAGGAAGAGGAGGAAATGGGAGGAAGTGGAGAACATGGATAAAATGAGCAGGCACGCAACTCTTAAGCCAGTTTGAACTCCTAGTACCTTAAATAAAGTTGGTCTCCTCTAATAAAACAGGAATTTCTCTTAAGATCATTAAAATCTTATAGACTCGAAGCTCAATATCATAAATACAATTATGCTTTATCTTGAACACGCCAACCATGAAACTAAAGTCGGTTCAATTTAACTCCATTTTATTGCCATCTTGAATGATGTATAAGGTATATTCTTGGTTTACCTTAAAGTTGTTGTGGCATGATAGTTTATATTAGTTAAGCTTTTTGCAAAATCACAGTTAAAAGGCAACAACGATGAACCTAGTTCTATTAGTCATTTCAAAGACAATTTCTTTCTCCATCTTATCGGTAATAACAGTTCAACAAAATCCATATTATGCAAAGAAACAAGTTTACAACTCATAACACCAACTACCTAAATTATGGCCTAAAAAATTGAAAACATAAGTTGTAGTTGATAATTACTCAAAAATTTCCCTAAATCAATGAACTCGTATCCAATTAGTCAATCCTAAAGATTGTAACTAGCATAGAGTAATTTAAAGTTTCGTTACTTAACTGAAGTTTATCTCATCTTTAATGAAGCATAATTTGCACTTAGGTTCATGAAATACTTATAGACTCCAACTCTGAGTACTATTAATGCAATTATGTTTCATATGAGTTTGTCAGGAATGAAACTAAGGTGAATTCAATACAACTTTATTTTGTTGTCATACAAGGCAAAATAGAAGAATTAAATCAAACAAACTGATGAACTGAACTGAATCAATGCAACCCAAATTGATTAGTCTGTTTCCTTTGTTGGGTTGTTGGTTTATTTGATAACCCTTGTATGTTATAACAATTCAATATAACATGCCTTACTTACATGTAAAATATTAGACCATCAACTTTTCATTTTATAGCCGTCCAACCACTCAGAGAAAAATATATGTGAGTAGAAACTAAAAATATTAGGTATTTAAGAAAAGACATTTGGTTTAGTGGTACGACCCTCGCTTAGGGTGCAACCTCAAATTCCCCTATGTCTAAATCTTTTCTTATCCAAGGACTTCATATTTATATAAACTTGTTGTTCCTATTATTTTAATTTTCAATCATACCTCTTAACTTCTCTACACCAATTGTTGGGCAACAAAGTTGACATAAAGGAATTAGAAAAGAGATATCAAAACTTAAGCATGTTCGCAATGGCTTGGCCATTCAGCAATAACCTAAAGTCTTTCTTTACATCCCATGGTTTTATACTTACCATCTTAGGAAATAAAGAAAAGAAAAGAAGAAAAACAAAAATTAAGTCGATTAAAACTGTAATGATAATGCTCTTAATATCATTTCATGTTTCCCACTTTTAGTAAGTATGCCTATCCAAATCTTAATTAGGTCTAGTAGAAAGTTCTTTGTTCTTATTATGTTATTGTTTTGTTCTCCAAGACACATTCTACATCCAAGGATTCAGTTCAATATGACAAAATACGACCTTAATACCTAGGCCCAAGGATTCATACATATGTTTTAAATGACATAACAAGGGCATTTGGTCTAGTGGTATGATTCTCTCTTTGGGTGCGAGAGGTCTTGAGTTCGATTCTTGGATGCCCCTTCAAGAGAGATTGTAGAATAAAATGAATTAAATATAAATATAATGCTAAGCATGCAAGAGTTATGGAGATAGATAGAGATTGTAGAATAAAATGAATTAAATAAATATAATGCTAAGCATGCGAGAGTTATGGAGATAGATAGCGATATTTCTTGGTTTTCCTATATTGATGACAGGAAATTATATTATTTTGTGGTGCAGGTATGGGGGATCCCCCACATCTCTGAAAGAAACTATTTGTTATATATACTTTTTTTTCAAATTTTTCATTTTTACGACATAATGAGTAGGGATAATTTTTCATTTTTACTATTATTGATGACGAGACATATAGGATTTTGTAACATAAGAATCATGAGGATGTATCTCATATTGTAAAGTGCTTGCTTTGTATGCAAGAGGTATAGGGATCGATACCTTGCATCTCCAAAATAAAACTATCTATTATTATTTATATTTTTTACTTTCAATTTTCCATTATTCATGACATGTTGAGTAGCGATATTTCTTCATTTTCACTATTATTTATGATGGAAAATTTAGGGTTTTGTGATAAAAGAATTGTGGGTATTTTGCCCAAATTGTAGAACACTCGCGTAGCATGCGAAAGGTACAGAGATCTATATCCTGCATCTCCAAAAGGAACTATTTGTTATTAATATTTTATTTCTATTAAATCTTTCCTTATTTATGACATAATGAACCAAGATATTTTTTCATTTATGCAATTATTGATGACGGAACATTTAGGGTTTTCTGATGTAAGAATTGAGTGGGATGTAGATCAAATGGTAGAGCGCTCGCTTCCCGTGTGGGTAGTACAGGGATCGATACCTTGCATCTCCAAATGAATGGATTACTAAATATATTATTTCTTTTCAAAATTTTCATATTTATGACATAATGAGCGGGGATAGTTTTTCATTTTCACTATTATTGATGACGAGACGTTTAGGGTTTTGTGATGTAAAAATCGTGGGGATGTAGCTCAGATGGTAGAGTGCTTACTTTGCCTGCGTGAGGTAAGGGGATTGATACCCCGCATCTCCAAAATAAAACTATTTATTATTAAATATGTTATTTCTTTTCAATTTTTCCTTATTCATGACATGTTAAGTAGCGATATTTCTTCATTTTCACTATTATTGATGACAGAAAATTGAAAGTTTTGGGATGCAAGAATTGTGGGGATGTAACTCAGATGGTAGAGCGCTAGCTTAGCATTAGAGAGGTATGGGTATTGATACCCCACAGTACCCACATCTCCAAAATAAACTCTATTCAATCTTTCCTTATTTATTTAATAATAAGCGGAGATATTTTTTCATCTTCACTATTATTGATGACGGGATGTTTAGGATTTTCTAATGTAAGAATCATGGGAATGTAGATTAGATTGTATATCGCTTTCTTAGCATGCCAGAGGTATGGGGATCGATTCCTCGCATTTCTAAAAGAAACTATTTGTTATTACTATTTTATTTCTATTGAATTTTTCCTTATTGATGGCATAATGAGTAGCGATATTTTTTCATTTTTACTATTAGTGATGACAAGACATTTAGGGTTTTGTGACATAAGAATCGTGGGGATGTAGCTCAGAAGGTAGAGCGCTTGCTTTGCATGCGAGAGGTACGGGGATCGATTCCCTGCATCTCCAAAATAAAACTATCTATTATTAAATATGTTATTTCTTTTCAATTGTTCCTTAGTCATGACATGTTGAGTAGCGATATTTCTTTTCACTATTATTGATGACAGAAAATTTAAGATTTTGTGGTACAAGTAATGTGGGATGTAGCTCAGATGGTAGAGCGCATGTGGGATGTAGCTCAGATGGTAGAGCGCTCACTTAGCATGCGAGAGGTATGGTTATTGATACCCCACATCTCCAAAAGAAACTATTTTAAACTATTTTTTATTAATAATTTATTTCTATTCAATTTTTCCTTATTTATGACGGAAAAATTTAATGTTTTTGTGGTACAAGTAATGTGGGATGTAGCTCAGATGGTAGAGCGCTCATTTAGCATGCGAGAGGTATGGTTATTGATACCCCACATCTCCAAAAGAAACTATTTTTTATTAATATTTTATTTCTATTCAATTTTTCCTATTTATGACGGAAAAATTTAATGTTTTGTGAAGTAAGAATCATGGGGATGTAGCTTGATGGTAGAGAACTCGCTTTGGAGAGGTATGGGAACTGGTACTCGCATCTCTCAAGGATAACTATCAATTATTAAATATATTAATTATTTTCAATTTATTTTTATTTATGACATAATGTGCATAGATATTTTTTCATTTTCACTATTATTGATGACGAGACATTTAGGGTTTTGTGATGTAAGAATCGTGGGGATGTAGCTCAGATGGTAGAGCGATCACTTTGCATGCGGAGATGTAGCTCAGATGGTTTTATTTCTATTCAAACTTTTCTTATTTTGACATATTGAGCATAGATATTTTTTTATTTTCACTATTATTGGTGATGTTAGGTTTAGGATTTTATGACGCTCAGATGGTAGAGCGCTCGCTTCGCATGTGAGAAGTACGGTGCGATACCCTGCTTCTCTAAAGGAATCCTACTACCAAATATTCTATTTGTATTTCAAATTTTTCTTATTTATGACATAATGAGCGGGATAGTTTTCATTTTCACTATTGTTGATGACGAGACATTTAGGATTTTGTGATGTAAGAATCGTGGGGATGTAGCTCAGATGGTAGAGCGATCACTTTGCATGCGGAGATGTAGCTCAGATGGTTTTATTTCTATTCAATCTTTTCTTATTTTGACATATTGAGCATAGATATTTTTTTATTTTCACTATTATTGGTGATGTTAGGTTTAGGATTTTATGACGCTAAGATGGTAGAGCGCTCGCTTCGCATGTGAGAAGTACGGTGCGATACCCTGCTTCTCCAAAGGAATCCTACTACCAAATATTCTATTTGTATTTCAAATTTTTCTTATTTATGACATAATGAGCGGGATAGTTTTCATTTTCACTATTGTTGATGACGAGACATTTAGGATTTTGTGATGTAAGAATCGTGGGGATGTAGCTCAGATGGTAGAGCGATCACTTTGCATGCGGAGATGTAGCTCAGATGGTTTTATTTCTATTCAATCTTTTCTTATTTTGACATATTGAGCATAGATATTTTTTTATTTTCACTATTATTGGTGATGTTAGGTTTAGGATTTTATGACGCTCAGATGGTAGAGCGCTCGCTTCGCATGTGAGAAGTACGGTGCGATACCCTGCTTCTCCAAAGGAATCCAACTACCAAATATTCTATTTGTATTTCAAATTTTTCTTATTTATGATATAATGAGCGGGATAGTTTTAATTTTCACTATTGTTGATGATGGGACATTTAGGATTTTGTTATGTAAGAATTGTTGGGATGAGGTAAGATGGCACTCTTTGAATACAAGAGCCACGGGGATCAATACACCGTATCTCTAAATAACTATTTGTTATTAATATTTTATTTTTATTCAATCTTCCCTTATTTATGACATAATGAAGAGAGATATTTTTTCATTTTCACTATTATTTCTGATGGGAAGTTTAAAGGGTTTGTAATGTAAGAATTGTACGGATGTAGCTTAAATGGTAGAGCGCATGCTTTGCATGCGAGAGGTACGGGGATCGCTATCATGCATCCAAAGGAAAACTATCAATTATTAATCTTATTTATGGCATAATGATCAAAGGAAGTTTTTCATTTTCACTATTATTGATGACGGGACGTTTAGGATTTTGTGATGTAAGAATTGTGGGGATGTAGGTAAGATGGTTGAGTGCACTCTTTGCATGCGAGAGGTATGAGGATTTTGGGTTTTGTTATGTAAGAAATGTGGGGATGTAGCTAAGATGCTAGAGTGCATCTCAGAAACTCATTAATATTTTATTTCTATTCAATTTTTCCTTATTTTTGATATAATGAGAAGAAATATTTTTTCATTTTCACTATTATTGATGACGTGTAGTTTTGGATTTTGTTATGTAAGAATTATGGGGATGTAGCAACGATGGTAGAGTGCATCTCCTAAAGAAACTATTCGTTATTAATATTTTATTTCTATTCAACTTTTCCTTATTTTTGACATAACGAGCATAAATATTTTTTCATTTTCACTATTATAGATGACGCGCAATTTTAGGTTTTGTTATGCAAGAATTGTTGAAATGTAGATAAGATGGTAGAGTGCTCTGTTTGCATGCGATTGGTATGAGGATCGATACCCCGAACACCCCGCTTTGTATTCCTAAATGCTCTATAATATGGTGGTGCCTTAATGGGATAGATATTTGATATGGATTGTATATGCCTTTAAATGTGGTTTGCTACACGAAAAAAAAAAAAAAAAAAAAAGATAGGGATACTTAAATTTTTAAGTCACTTTTGAAAAGTATGGTGTGAGATAAATATTGCCTATTATTTCTAAGAATATATTAAGTCTTCGGACTAATGTTTGTCATTTGTAGACATGACATATAATAGAGGAATTCATAGTACCGTTCTCCTTTAGAGCAATTCATAGTACCACTTATTGTTCTCCTTCGGAAGATGTTTATGGATTTAATCTGCCTATTATTTCTAAGAATATTAAGTCTTGGGACGAATGTTTGCCATTTGTAGAGATGACATATAATAGAGCAATTTTTCATAGTACCGTTCTCCTTTAGAGCAATTTATAGTACCACTCATTGTTCTTCTTTTGAAGATGTTTATGGATTTAATCCACTTACGCCTCTTGATTTGCTTCCTATTCATTCTAATATTTTTGTGAGTAAAGCAACCACAAGTAAGGCAGATCTAATCAAAACTGTAACGACCCAAAATTTTCTACTTAATTTAAGGTCGCTACTGTATATGTACCATAAACATTGAATGCGGAAGACTTCATTTAAATTCCATAAAACATAACCTTTATCTTAAAACACAGCCATAGACATACATGTTTCGAAAACATCTTTAAAACGACAAAACAAAAAACTAAATAAAATAAATAAGCGTTTAAGTTAAAAACATCCTATTCTAGCCTAAGTCTAAGAAAATAAATACCACTATCCTATGCATGTTCCATGGTCTCGAGTTGTGATGTTGTCGTCAGCCGTACAGGAATGTCTTGTCTTAACCTGAAAAATGTAGTAGCACATAGCTTGAAATACTCAGTAAGTGACCCCACTATTAAGGTTAAATGCAACAATCACATGCAATGAGATGATGAGTCCTATCTTTCATTCCGTTTTTCCTACGGTGCCGTCCTAACGGATAATTTTGGACGTGTACCATATACTCTACACACAGCCCATACGTGCGAGTATGGGCTCACCAGCTAGTTCGCTCACCGCTGGGCCACTTTCCTTATCCGGTGGACATACTCTAGGAGCCTCTCAGGCCGGACACCCGCTAGAACTAGTAACCGTCACGGCAGCGCTATGCAAAGCATAACGATCGTTGTCCTGCCATTGGATGTACGCGTTCGTACCCTCGTGATGGGATAGGGGTATCCCCCAAATGCATGAGCACACATAATGTATGAGGTCCAAAAACTTTTCCATTTTCATTATCCTTTAATACAACCCCGCTAGCATTGTGTACATATCATATCATTTTTCATATCGTTTCATATATCGTTCATCATTCATGTCATATCGTTTCTCATTCTTCAGTTCTCAAATCATACATAGTTCTAACGGTGTTATATTTCATGTCATTTATCGTAATTTCATGTCATTCATATTATGCTGTATACACACAATTTAAGAGACCTAACATAATGTTCTATGGTTTTAACATATCATTTCATCATATACACATCATACCATGACATATTGCATCACAATGTATCATGTCATAAACAAGTCATAATATAAACACTTCGTAGTCATATCGTTCTCTAACTTATCATAGCATTAACATTCTTTGTAACGATTCAGATTTTCTATTTTTGCCTTATTTGGTTAAGATTTTATTTTTATTTCTATGAAGAACAAGATATTATGTTATGCATTTATTCCGATCGAAAAATGTGCAATTTTAAACGAGGAAGTTATTAGAAATTGTAACGGTGTGGGTTTCTGGAATAAAATAAAATCAAATAAAAATAGAATAAATAATTAAATGTAATCTCCCCAGAAATCGAGGGATTTCCTGCCAGACTTTTATTACCTAATAGAAACATTCCCATTTATCTGAGTTTCCTTATCCTAAAACCCTAGAATGCAATTGTTTCACATTATTTTTATATTCGTATGCCCAACCTTTTACCTCCCTTGAAAACGATTTTCTCTCCAACCTTTCCTCCAGAACTTTGGGTGGCTCTTCGGAGGAAGAATCGGGTAAGTAAGGCAAGGTTTTTGGAATAGGGTCGAGCCGCAGACGCACACCCAATAGCTCTGGTAGCTTCGCACGCGTACACAGTGCGGGTCTGCTCGCACGTCTACGAAATCGGCTTGGTTCCGTCAATACCCGTAGCTCGACTTGGCAGCTTAGTTGGCCGGCTCGGCAACTAGGCTTAGCGGAAAGGTATCACTATAATATATCGATTCCAAGGTTTTTAGCCCTTTCGAAGCCGTTTTTGCCCTCAGTTTTACCATCTGAGGTCTGTATGGTTCCTATACATTAAAGACAGATTAGGTTGGGGGTTTATTTTGATAAATAGCATGAGGTTTAGCTAGGGTACCTTATGAAAGGTTCTAAATTTTTATGTGGTTATCATAGGACATATTTAACCGCTGGGATTCCCTCGTTGTGAGTGACTTCAACCAAGACCATCGATGTAAGTGACCATGCGATGTAGCACTATTTATGTAATGCCATGTTAGATATGTTAAGGAATGATAAGCGCCTACAATGCTGGAATTTGCAAAGCTAGAGGTCCTTCTAGAATCCTTGCAAAACGTTCACAGAGAAAGCTAACTTAACGGATTGATTCCAACCAAGAGCTGGTTAGAAGATGAATGACTCTTAGATCGAACTTGGAATCTATGATGGTCACTCTTAGATACCAAGACAATTCACTCCAGAATTAGCTTGATCAAAACTAATTCAATGAATCGGTTTAAACATCAAACCTAAAGCAAGGTTTGAAAAAGAATAACACCAAAAGGGTATCAAGAAAACACAAATGTTTTTTTTCTGTATTCAACAAAAATCCCTCAAACAGAGTATTACATGCCTTTAAATAGGCCCAAAAGATAACCCTAACAAAATAAAGTTCAGCCACCAACCACTAATAAATGCTAATAAATGCTATTAAATACAAATTGAAGAATATAAGGCAATTCATACAAACTTTTAATAAATGCTATTAAATATAAATTGAAGAATATAAGGCAATTCATAAATTGTCTTAATTGGTAGTTCAACTACCAAAGAAAAGTCTTCTAATCACTTTCCAATGTCAGCCACTCCGTTATTTTCTTGATTTGATACTTGAATCTTCTTCGTATTGCTTCTTATAATTGCTCGTTCGGGTACATGCACGTGATCAGTTGTTGGATTCATATCAGGACCTCATGCATATATGTATGTCACGTGCATCGGGATTCTTCCCCTTTATGTTACGAAAGAATGAAATACGATATTTATGTTCGCCATGATATCATGCAGGCCCTTTTCTGTTATGTGGTGTCCGGCTACGTGTAACACGTTGTGCCCGACCAAGTCAGGCCCAGAGGGTATGTTTATGAGCCCGCCTGGTGGGTCCATGTCCACGTACATGGGCCGTGTGTGAAGGAGTACCACACACCCAACCCTACCCAGAATAGGAAAGCGCCCAAGGCTATGAAAAGTTAGGTCCCGCTCATATGTTGCATGTGTTTGCATTCCTAACCCCAACAGTGGGGTGACTTACTGAGTATTTCATAAAATACTCAAGCCACATGCTACCTACATTTTTCAGGTAAAGGCAAGGCGCCAATGTATGGTTGACGGCGGAGCTGAGGCCACCATGGAAGTTGGAGACGTGATATTTTTAGGCGTTTACTTTTATTAGACTGTTTTAAGTTATAGCATTGAGTATTGTTTTAGTTGGATTTATTTTGAATTGAAGGTTTATTTTCGGAGTTTAGGTTTTGTTTTGGATTCATGAACATTTATGAAAGACTCTTTCAAGGTTACTTATGATGAGCTTCTGCTTAATGAGATAAGTATGCATGGGTGACGTCACTAATTAGGTTAAAGAAAATTAGGGGCGTTACATTCTTATACCGTAATTATTATCATACAATTCACATATTATAACATATACATAACATATAAGAAGCATATCGATTCACAGACAATTCACACATATCAATATATATGACACGTGCAGAACCACAGGGCACGTGTCAACATCAAATATAACCATGCCGATAGTAAGGTCACTTACCTGGTTAGCTTAAGTCGTTGTCACGTATATATCCTTGATGAAAGTTCGATTCCGTCCTTTGAAATCCAAGTCAACTTATGTGAGCCCATGACATCAGTTTCAAGTTTGAACTTTATAAAATTATTTCTCTAATTTACATGGTTAAAATTATGATAGACAAAATTTAATGGAGTTCCATGCCCTCATTCCCTGTTTTATTTTTAAATTCTGTTCAACAAATCTTCCCTCAATCTTCCCTCCTCCGTCCTCGTAATTATTTTCATTTTGTAAATAGATTTTCAATTATGTAAATATTACTCTAACTCTATATTTATTTTTATTCTTTAAACATATATTATTGGCCAATTTTAATAGATTGTTTGGCTGCTATCATACAGATTTATAATCTGCCAACTAAAATTTTATTGATTCTAACCTTATTTCCTATAACTTCCCAGGCTAACAAAAAAATCTAATTCATTGAATATGAGATTTGATCCTAAATTAATTTCTTATAACAATAGCTATAAAGGAAAAAGGAATTATGAGACAAGATTTTACCTAATAACAGACCAAAATCTATCTAGGTAAATCTGCATCATATCCTTTTGTTTAAACACCATTTTACTTTTTCTCACATCTGACATTTTTTTCTGTTTTTTATTTTATGAACTGTGATATTGTGGGGTTGAGGAAAGAGGATGCTGTTGGGATGAGAGGTTAGTGGGGAGGGGTGGGTAAATTTTATTTTTATTTTTATTTTTAAGTAATTCTTCTTAGTTATTTATTTATGAATTATTATTATTATTATTATTATTATTTTTTGACATATATAGTTTTTTATAATTATTTTTATTTGTTTATTTTTTATTATTATTATTTTTTTTGGGCTATTACAAAAACATTGCATAAACCGGTGAAAGGAGACAATTGAGAAACAAAAAGTTACTTTAAGAATTAAATAATTTTGTGAGTAAAGCAACCATGTGATGGACAACCTGAAATTAACGTGACAATAATAGTAGGTTCTAAAGCACAAAAAAAATGTGGATAAATTTAAAATCATGAGACACACAAAACACATGGACTAGAAACTAAAAATGATTGATCCACTACCCGGTCATTTGGTCTAGTGGAGAAATTTTAAATCTTGAGTTCGATTCATGAAATGCCCCCACAATTATATCAAATTAAATAGTTTGTTGTTTCCTACAAAAATTAAGGCAAACAACCTAGTGCTTTAATAAATACTCTTCCTTATGATTACATATTAATGGTATTGTTAGGTTGAATGGGAGTAAATCAATAGATTATCTAATCTGGACGATGTACTATTAAGTTCAAATTGAGCCTAATACTCCTTCACGAACGAAGTAATAATCAATCTCAATCGATGAAAGATTGGATTGGCGGACAGATAGGTGGCACCAATGTTGTCACACCACAGGCTAGGCGCTCGTGCTTGCAACATCCCGAGCTCACGCAAGAGGACTTGGATTCACCCTCCGTACTAGAACAAGAAACTGTCGATTATTTCCTTGAACTCCAGGAGATAAGATTGCCACCAAAGATATCAATAGTGTCATGTAGATAATGGAGTGTCATGTAAATTGATGGGGTCCAAAGTTCCGAACCTCCATTTGCTTATTTTTTCTTTAAACACTCGTAGAAAAACTAACTATTTGGGCTCTAGAATGTTTGATATGGAGGTTGGGATAGAGATATATATACTAAATATTTATATATAGTAGGCCTAGAAAAACTAACCATTTGGCTCTAGAATGTTATATGGAGGCTGACTATTAATAGTAAAGATGGGATAGAGATATATATACCAAATATTTATGTAGAGTAGGTAGAAAAATTAACTATTTGGGCTATATAAGGTTGGATATGGAGGCTGGCGGAAAAATCGGATTGAGATATATATACTAAATATTTATATATAGTAGACGGTTATATCTGTTAAATCTATATATATATATATAATAAACTGAAATCATATATATACCCATTAGTCAGTGTTTTCAAAAGGTATATTTCTCATTCTTCATATCTCTCTTTGCATACCTTGAAGTCATTAATATAAAACTTTTAGTCAAATTTCTTCTTACATTTTCTCTATCAAGTTCTTTGTGTTCATTTAGATCGAGTGTGTGCGTTGTTGTGTGATCCTAATAACTGGTATCAGAGCGAGGTGAGATTCACCACGATATGTGAAGATGGAAAGTTCAAAGACAAGAATTGAAAAGTTTGATGGATTCGAAATAAATTTCTAAAGATGCAGATTGAAGATTATATGACCAGAAAGATCTTCAGAAACCCCTTTTGGGGGTGAAGCAGAATACCATGACCACGGAGGACTGGAAACTCAAGGATCGTCACGCCTTAGGGTTGATCTGGTTGACGCTGTCTAGAAACATGACGTTCAACATCATCAAAGAGAAGACGACATCAGGCCTATTGAGGGTGTTGTCAAATATGTACGAAAATTCGTCGGCTATGGATAAGGTGCATTTGATCTAGAGGTTGTTCAATCTACAAATGTCTGAAGGTAGCTTTGTTGCAGATCATATAAATTAGTTCAACGTGATTGTCAATCAATTGAGCTTAGTGGAAATTATGTTCAAAAATGAAATTAAAGCATTGATTTTGATGTCAACTTTACCCGAGTCGTGGTATACTGTTGTTGCTGCAATCAACAGTTCACGAGGATCTGATAAACTGAAGTTTGATGAAATTTGAGATGTCAGCGAAAGTATTCCCAAACGAGAAGTAAATTAAAAAATCCAAACAAACATGAGCGATCAAAATCAAGGAATCGAGAAAAATCTCCAAACAAACCGAACGTAAAGTGTTGAAATTTTGGAGAAAAATGACAATTTCGGACAGATGGTACAAAATTGAAGAAAAGAAAAATCATAAATTTCAAGATGACATTGATTTTATATATTCAGCAGAAGATACTGAGAATGCTCTAATTCGTAGCATGAATAGCCCAATTGAATTTCTGGATTTTAGATACAGTTGCATCGTTTCGTTTGTCTTCAAGTAAGGAATTGTTTCAAAATTTCAAATATGGAAATTTTGGGAAGGTGTATCTTGCCGACAACAAAACTTTGGAGATTGAAGGGAAGAGAGATGTCTGCATACAAACTCTAGCAGGAAATAGGTGGACGTTATAGGATGTTAGATATATTCATGATCTCAAGAAGAATCTGATCTCTTTTGGTCAGTTGAATAGCACAAGTTATGCAACCGAGTTTGGAAAGAGTTTGGGGAAGATTGTGAAAGGTGTCATGGTGGTAGCATGACACAAAATCTGGAACCCTATACACCACTATAGGGTGTATAAACATGGTTGTTATTGCTAAGAGTGCTTTCAATTAAAGTCTACTTGAATTGGAAGCACTCTGAGCAACAACAATCATGTTTATACACCTTACAGTAGTGTCAATAGACTTGCACATATGAGATTATAAAAAATGAGATGATGGCTGTGAATGGAGTTTTAGAAGGCCTAAAATCTATTGATATGGGTGTTTGTGCGAGTTGCGTTATGGAAAAATATAAACGAGTTAGCTTCACAAAAGCTGCCAAAGAACCGTAGAAAGTGCGATTGGAAATGGTTCATAGAGACGTTTAGGGACCATCTCCAGTTTCATCATTTCTAGTATCAAAATTTCATTGGTTAGATGTCTCGCACTCTGTAGCAACAACTCTTTGTTTTTTTAAGGCTATTCAGATATCTCACTACCACTCTTTTCCTCCTCACCATATCTAGATAGTATAACTTTGATTCAGTATTGTCTTATATCGTTAACATCCACAACAAAGATATTTGGTCTAGTGGTATGATTCTTGCTTTTGGTGGGAGAGGTTTTGAGATCAACTCTTGAATTTTTCCTTTAATATAAAAGACCTAAATAGTGTATAAATCCAATGCACTTAGTTTGTTTCACTTTGTGTTTTCTTAGGTAAAAAAATTTATTAATTAAGAATTTCGTGTTTTGTTTCACTTTGTGTTTTTGTAGGTAAAATAATTTATTAATTAAGAATGTCGTATATCAATCCAATGCACTTAATTTGTTTCACTTTGTGTTTTTTTAGGTAAAACAACTTATTTATTAAGAATTTGTGGTTTGTTTCACCGTGTTTTTGTAGGTAAAACAATTTATTAATTAATGATGTCATGTATTGATTGAAAAGTTAAAAAGGTTGATGATTTTCTTTTCATTAAATCCTTGAACTTCCTCTTATACAAAAAGACCTACCTCACCTTGTTGAACTTCCTTTTAGCTCATCAACTCCAAACAAATATAGATTTCAAACTTGAGATAAAAAATCATATCGAGTGAGAGCTAAAAATGATAGATGTCGGAAATTCGGTCTAGTGGTATTATTCTTTCTTAGGGTGTGGGAGGTCCCGAGTTCACATATTAGAATGCTTCTGTCCTTAATTCTCTTATTACTTTGGTCATATGATTATGATTCTAATTTGAGATTGCATGTACTCACCAATTTTTTCTAGCATGAGATGGCAATCCCATTATAAATATTGTTAAATGGTAGCAAGGGACGAAGTATGATTAAATAGTAGCAAAGAATGCTCAACGTATTATAAATATTGTTAAATAGTAGCAAAGAATGGTGGGCGCGGCTTCAACCAAAATAATTAATTATTATAAATATTGTTAAATGGTATCCAAGGATGGTATTATAAGTTTTTTCTAACATGAGATAGCAATCCTTTTATAAATATTGTTAAATGGTAGCAAAGAATGGTGGCGGCTTAACCAAAATAATTTGAGGTGGGTCATTCATAATCTCAAAGGTACCAGATAGATTTTAAAGCACAAAAACATATGGACAAATTTTAAATATAGAGGCGCATAAAACATATGAACTAGCAACTAAAAAGGATAAATTCACTACAAGGGCATTTGGTTTTGTGGTATGATTTTCGCTTCGGGTGCGAGAGGTCTCGAGTTCGATTCTCGAAATGCCGCCTACAATTATATCAAGTTGAACAAAGACATAAAGATGTATGAAAAAAAAAAAGGAAGAAGAAGCTATATTTAATCTTTTTAATTATAATTTATGGCACATAAAGATGTATGAAAAAAAAAAGGAAGAAGAAGCTATATTTAATCTTTTTAATTATAATTTATGACATTTATTTTCTATTGCAGAATTTTGATAGAGCCTCGACCCGAACTTCAAAGGCATTACACCCTTGACCCTAACTTCAAAGGCATTATACCCTAGACCCACACAAATTGTTCTATGATATTTTTTTTTCTAGGAAGTCTTTGTTAAGTTAACGGGCACAGATTCTCTATTGCACTGATCTCCCAATAGTAGTTTTACCTAGGTCATCTGTCGTCACAATTCTTTTCAAGAAGATGCACTAAAAAAAAATCGGTAGAGTATTCGCTTAGCATGCAAGAGGTACGGGGATCGATACTTTGCATTTGCATCTCTAGAAGAAACTAATTGTTATTAATATTTTATTTTTATTCAATGTTTTCTTAATTATGACATAATGAGCAGAGATATTTTTTTGTTTTCACTATTATTGATGAATTAAAAGTTTTGTGATGTAAGAATCGGGATGTAACTCAGATGGTAGAGCGATCACTTTGCATGCGGGGATGGATGTAACTCAGATGGTAGAGCGATCACTTTGCATGCGGGGATGTAGCTCACATGGTTTTATTTCTATTCAATCTTTTCTTATTTTGACATAGAGCAGAGATATTCTTTTATTTTCACTATTATTGGTGATGGTATGTTTAGGATTTTATGATGTAAGAATTGTGGGGATGTAGAGCAATCACTTTGCATGCGGGGATGTAGCTCACATGGTTTTATTTCTATTCAATCTTTTCTTATTTTGACATAGAGCAGAGATATTCTTTTATTTTCACTATTATTGGTGATGGTATGTTTAGGATTTTATGATGTAAGAATTGTGGGGATGTAGCTCAGATGGTAGAGCGCTTGCTTCGCATGTGAGAAGTACGGGGATTGATACCCTGCATCTCCAAAGGAATCCTACTACCAAAGATTCTATTTCTATTTCAAATTTTTCTTATTTATGACATAAGCAAGGATAGTTTTCATTGTCACTATTGTTGATGATGGGCCGTTTAAGATTTTGTCATGTAAGAATTGTTGGGATGTAGCTAAGATGGTAGTGTGCACTCTTTGCATGCAAGAGCCACGGGGATCGATACCCCGATACCCCGACATAATGAGCAGAGATATTTTAAGAATTATATGGATGTAGCTTAAATGGTAGAGCGCTATCATGCATCTCTAAAGGAAAACCATCGATTATTAATATTATTTATGACATAATGAGCAAAGGTAGTTTTCCATTTTCACTATTACAGATGACGGGACATTTATGGTTTTGTGGTGTAAGAATTGTGGGGGATATAGGTAAGATGATTTAATGCACTCTTTGCATGCGAGAGGTACGAGGATCGATACCCCACATCTCCAAAAGAAATTATTTGTTAAAATATTTGTTATTAATATTTTATTGCTATTAAATCTTTCCTTATTTATGACCTAGTGAGCAGAGATAGTTTTTCATTTTCACTTTTATTGATGACGTGACGTTTGGGGTTTTGTGATGTAATAATTGTGGGGATGTAGTTCAGATGGTAAAATGCTTTCTTTGCATGCAAGAGGTACGGGAATCGATACCCCACATCTCAAAAAGAAACTAATTGTTATTACTATTTTATTTCTACTCAATCTTTCCTTATTTATGATATAATGAGCGGAGATATTTTTCATTTTCACAATTATTGATGACGGGACGTTTTGAATTTTCTGATGTAAGAATTGTAGGGACGTAGCTCAAATGGTAGAGCTTCCCATGTGGGAAGTACGAGATCGATACCTTGCTTCTCCAAATGAATTGATTACTACATATATTATTTCTTTTCAATCCTTTCTTATATACAACATAATGAGTAGGGATAATTGTGGGGATCTAGCTCAAATGGTAGAGTGCTCACTTTGCATGTGAGAGGTATAAGGATCAAAACCTTGCATCTCTAAAAGAAATCTATCTATTATTAAATATGTTATTTCTTTTCAATTTTTCCTTATTCATGACATGTTGAGTAGGATATTTCTTCATTTTCACTGATACTAGAATTGTGGGGAACTCAGATGATAGAGGACTCTTTGCATGTGAGAAATAGGTTTTGTGATGCTAGAATTGTGGGGAACTCAGATGATAGAGGACTCTTTGCATGTGAGAAATAGGTTTTGTGATGCTAGAATTGTGGGGAACTCAGATGATAGAGGACTCTTTGCATGTGAGAAATAGGTTTTGTGATGCTAGAATTGTGGGGAACTCAGATGATAGAGGACTCTTTGCATGTGAGAAATAGGTTTTGTGATGCTAGAATTGTGGGGAACTCAGATGATAGAGGACTGTTTTGTGATGCTAGAATTGTGGGGATGAATAGGTTTTGTGATGCTAGAATTGTGGGGAACTCAGATGATAGAGGACTTGCATGTGAAAAATAGGTTTTGTGATGCTAGAATTGTGGGGATGTAACTCACAGGATAGAGCACTTCACTAATACTAGAATTGTGGGGAACTCAGATGATAGAGGACTCTTTGCATGTGAAAAATAGGTTTTGTGATGCTAGAATTGTGGGGATGTAACTCACACGATAGAGCACTCTTTGCATGTGAGAGTATGGGGATCGATGATAGAGCACTCTTTGCATGTGAGAGGTATGGGGATCGATACCCCGCATCTCCAAAGGAAGACTATCGATTATTAAATGTATCATTTTTTTTTTCAATATTTTCTTATTTATGAAATAATGAGCAAAAATACTTTTTCATTTTCACTATTATTAATGACGAGACGTTTAGGATTTTGTGATGTAAGAATCAATGGGATATAGCTCATATGGTAGAACGCTCCATGTGAGAGGTGAGCGGATTGATACCCTACATCTCCTAAAGAAACTATATGAGCAGAAATTCATTTCCTAAAGAAACTATTCGTTATTAATATTTTATTTCTATTCAATTTTACCTTATTTCTGACGTAATGAGCACAAATATTTTATCCTTTTCACTATTATTGATCTCGGGTAGTTTTGGGTTTTGTTATATAAGAATTGTGGGGATGTAGCTAAGATGGTAGAGTGCTCTCTTTGCATGCGATTGGTACGGGGATCGATACCCCGAATACCCGACTCTATATTCTTAAATGCTCTATAATATGGTGGTGCCTTAATGAGATATTTTAAATGTATTGTATACGCGTTTAAATGTGGATATGGATGTTAAATTTTTAAGTCACTCTTGAAAAGTATGGTATGGGATAAATTGGATTATTGCCTATTATTTCTAAGAATATATTAAGTCTTGGGACTAATGTTTGCCATTTGTAGCGATGACATATAATAGAGCAATTCATAGTACCGTTCTCGTTAGAGCAATTCATAGTACCACTGATTGTTCTCCTTCTGAAGATGTTTATGGATTTAATCTGCCTATTATTTGTAAGAATATTAAGTCTTTGGACGAATGTTTGTCATTTGTAGAGACGGCATATAATAGAGCAATTCATTCATAGTACCGTTCTCCTTTAGATCAATTCATAGTACCACTCATTGTTCTCCTTTTAAAGATGTTTATGGATTTAATCCACTTACGCCTCTTGATTTGCTTCCTATTCATTCTAATATTTTTATGAGTAAAGCAACCACGGCAGATATGATCAAAACATTGCATAAAGAGGTGAAAAGAGACAATTGAGAAACAAAAAGTTACTTTAAGAATTAAATATTTTTGTGAGTAAATCAACCACAAGTAAAGGTATGATCAAAACATTGCATAAAGAGGTGAAGGAGACAATTGAGAAACAAAATTTCAAAGTTGCTTAAAGAATTAACAAAGGACGGAAGGAAATCATTTTTCAACTCGATAACTGGGTTTGGATACATTTTCGCAAGGAGCGATTTCCATCTCAAAGGGAGACAAAGTTACATCCAAGAGGGGATAACCCTTCTCAAGTCCTTGAAATAATTAATAACAATGCCTGGAGAATTTTTAGCACATTATACTTTCAATATTCAATGTTGCTAACTTGAGTTCTATGTAGGTGATGATTTTTCTGATTCGAGGACGAATCCTTTTGAAGAGGGGGAAGATGACAAGGATCACGGTGATCCAAATGTTCCAACTGGACCAGCCAAGAAAATTCAACAAGCATTCATTCTTCATGTATAAAATTGGATAAGCTTTGTTCAACTCTCATTTCATGTGTTACAAGCTTATTCGATTGAGGAGGGACCATTTGGAGCTTCATAAGTGAATATTTACACAGTTGAAGTAGAGGATGAAGTTGCAAGCATCATTAGATGAGTTGTTAGAAAACTTTATTTATTTTTAATTCATAAAGTATGTAATGGTCAAAGGGGGAGATTCAAAGGGATTGAGATTAAATCTAGGCCACGAACTTCTCTTGTGCTGAGACTATAAATATCCTCAAATTATTATGTAAAAATCAGATTTTAGAGGAATGAAGATCAATTTAAGAAGTTCCCCTTAAAATCCGAGCATTATCTCTACCATTTCTAAGTTTCAAGAAATTGTTAGGGGTAGAATTGCACATGAGTCTATCAAGTTTGATTGTGTGGTTGAGTGAAATTCTCAACCTTCTACTTATTTTCCGGATTTCTTCTCTTCCTATTGATTGTAATTTATCCTAATACAAACAAGTTTGTTTTTTTAGGGAATGTATTAAGCACATGGGTTTATTAATTCCTATGAACTTTTGTTTAAAATGAAGTAAATACAAATGGAGTAAGTACATATACCAATAAAAGAGGAATTATGTTTACTAGCACATTTTTTTTTTAACCCGAGATAGAAGCAAACCTAGTAGTAAAATAAAACTACAACTTAAAAAAAAGTTAATCCCATTTTACAATATCAATATTGTTAAAGGTAGTAAAGAAGTAGTTTTGACATATCAAATATAGGTTTTGAAAATTAAAATTTAAAAATTTAAAAAAATAAAAAAATAAAAATGAAATAAAAGTCGTTTTCAAAAACTTAGTTTGGGGTGAAATTTTACTTAAAATTCAAACGTATTGTTTCAATATCTATCCCAAACAAATGCATATGCTTTAGTGGCAATGCAGCTTCAACCAAAATAATTTGAGCACGGTCATTCATAATCTCAAACCTGCAAGGTAGGAATTATAGGATATGAACTTTATTTATGTTTATATTTCTTAATAATATTAATGGAAGTACATCCAATTGGGTTGAAGAATAAATTCTATTATGTGATGGACAATGTGAAATTAACGTGACAATAATAGTAGGTTTTAAAGCACAAAAACACACTTGGATAAATTTCAAATCTTGAGGCACGCAAAACACATGGACTAGCAACTAAAAATGATTGATCCACTACAAGGGCATTTGGTCTAGTGGTATGATTCTTGCTTCGGGTGTGAGAGGTCTTGAATTCGATTCATGAAATGCCCCCACAATTATATCAAATTAAATAGTTTGTTGTTTCTTACAAGTGAAAATTAGCTAGCTAGATTGGATCTTCTTCTTCAAAGACTTGGTGCTCCTTCTTCGGAGCATGTTCCTAATGCAGCAAAAACACTCTGGGGTGAAGCCAGATACCATAACCGCGGAGGAGTGGAAACTCAAAGATTGTCACGTCTTAGGGTTGATCTGGTTGAAGCTGCCCAGAAACACGACATTCAACGTCATCATAGAGAAGACGTCATCACAATATATTAGTGTTGAAATTGTGGAGAAAAATGACACTTTCAGACAGATTGTACAAAATTGAAGAAAAGCAAAATCACAATATATTATTTCTTTTCAATTTTTAGTGTTGAAATTGTGGAGAAAAATGACACTTTCAGACAGATTGTACAAAATTGAAGAAAAGCAAAATCACATTATATTATTTCTTTTCAATTTTTTCTTATTTACGACATAATGAGAAGGGATAATTGTGGGGATGTAGCTCAGATGGTAGAGAAATCGTTTTGCATACGAGAGGTGCGGGGATCGTTACCATGCATCTCCAAAGAATACTATCAATTGTTAAATATATTATTTCTTTTCAATTTTTTTCTTATTTATGACATAATGAGGAGAGATAGCTTTCATTTTCACTATTTAGTTTTTCATTTTCACTATTATTTATGACGGACCTATGAGTTTTGTGATGTAAGAATTGTGGGGTTGTAGCTAAGATGGTAGAGTGTTCTCTTTGCATGCGAGAGGTACAAGGATCGATTGCCTAGTTTTCTTTTATTAATGATCAATCAGTAGAATTGATTGTATTTGTTGAGTTTTATGTCCTAGAACTCAGTTCAATAAATTTATTATTTAAGTTTATTCGGTAAAGATTGTTATTAAATAAAGTGAATGTTACGATCATTAATCTAAATCCAATAAACTAAGAACACTCTGATTACTTGAACTAAACTAAGAACACTCTGATTACTTGAACTAAACTAAGAACACTCTGATTACTTGAATTATAGGTAGAGACATCAGAGTGGATCAAGTTCAAGTATATAGTCAAAATGATCTATAGTACAGGGATTGATTACTCTAATTACTTGAACTATATGTAGAAACATCAGAGTAGATCAAGTTTAAGTATATAGTCAAAATGATCTATAAAAAACAGGGATTGATTACTTGAACTATATGTAGAAACATTAGAGTGGATCAAGTTCAAGTATATAGTAAAAATGATCTATAGTACAGGGATAAGGTTGAGTACCTTATTCTGAGGACACTATGAATGCGGCCCACTTTTCTCAACCTTATTCTGGGGACACTATGGATGCGTCCCACTTTTATATATGATATAAACCATGTGATCACTAAATTGTACATGTGAGTGGGGGCGTCCTATGCAATGAGTATTGCATAAGATCGGACAATGAAGAAAACCATCCTCACTTTATAATGTAGTTTATTGTTGAGACTGATTTTTCATTCGATGACCTAGGTAACTCGATCTTAATCCTGAGTTAACTATGAACTCCTGTTTATTCGGAATTATTCTTAGATTTGCATGGGTAGGAGTTACTCAATAAACAACAATAATAACTTTATTGAAAATAGAATATGTTTTTGTTTACAAACTATGAGTTTTAGGACATAAAACCCAACATGTATCTTTCCTACTTTCTTCAAAAATCACTTCTTGGTTCGTTGACTCTTCACTTGATATCTCTATCAACCAACTCTTTGACTCTTCAGGTCTTCTGTTGGTATCTTTCCTACTTTCTTCAAAAATCACTTCTTGGTTCGTTGACTCTTCATGTCTTCTGTTGGTATCTTTCCTACTTTCTTCAAAAATCACTTCTTGGTTCGTTGACTCTTCATGTCTTATCTATTGGTATCTTTCCAACTTTCTTCAACCAACTCTTCATAAACTCAGCATTGTAGGATGTGGCTGACTTTAGGTCTCTCGATGCGCTTCCCGCTAATATCAGAATGAGGAGTCTCTTCCAATCTACTAGGAGCTGTTGAAAATCACTTCTAGGTTCGTTGACTCTTCATGTCTTCTCTGGTCTTTCCTCCATTCTTTGCATGAAATTTTTTCTTCTTTACATGACGTCATACCACCTACTTCTGCTTGATGTCTTCTTGGTCAGAATAATACCGATTCAAGTTACTGACGTGGACAACAAGGTTAGTCTGCATCCATAAGAGCAATTGGATCCTATATGATGTCTTCATAATCTTGTGGATAACTTCGACTAGTCCATAGTATTTTCGCACCAATCTTTGGTTCTTGTTGCTTTGAACTCGAAGTTGATCTAACATTAACTTATATGAACTCTTTATTTTTCTTGAAATTATTGTTGTCGACGCTTCTGACTGGCCATTCTCTTCATCCGTCTAGTATTTCTATGTGAATATATGTTGCTTCAGTGGCTTGTTTTTGTCTTCCATCTCCAATAGAGGCGTTGGCTTGGTGTCTTTGCCCAGCATTTGAGTGATCACTGACAAGAGCCTTTGGGGGTCTAATAAACTCGACTGTTAACAAGTCATTTAGCTAGCTCAGGCTCAGCCGCATGACATTTGTTTGTGGCAGGCGATCTCGATTGCAACATAAAACTAATCTTGTGATTTATCTCTCCTAGTGTGGATAAATCCATTATCTGACCTTCTTGTTTTGCGTCGTGGTGTTCATGTAGTTGCAACAAGGTTTCTATTGAGGTTGGCTCACTCGAACTCCCCTTTTCAATTACAACAATAGCAGCAAGCGTAGATTCATCATGGCTAAGATTCTTTCTCAACTGTAGTATCGACATCATTTTCACCCCTCTTGGTTGATGGATGTTTTTCTGAATGATCTCGGATTAGACTCCGTTACTACTAGGCATTTTGCTAGGGACATAAATGGCTTTCTGTTCCAGTAGGACGTTCATCCCTAACACGACGTCGAAGTCATCTATTTCAACTATCACAAAATGATTTGCCTAGTCCAAGGCTCCAACTTGATTAGAGTTCTCATTGTGACTCTTAAGACAGGTAAAGCTTCTAATTTGACGACGTTCATCTTTCCTGTATCTCGATGCCAAAGGATGCTAAAATATTTTGCATTGGTCTCGATCATGAGTTGTGGGTGGTTCTAGAGTCGACAATGGTGTTCCTTGCTACTTTGTGCTTTATCCAGACCTCGACATACATAATATATATATATATATTCTTTTAACTATAACACATATGGTCTATGAAAGAATTTTAACTCTTATGCTCATTAATATTATAATGGTTACTACGTAAATTATAACCTAAAGTTAGAGAATTGATGTCCAATTAGCAACCCTAAATTTTTAATCTTGGTAGAGTGATTGAAATTACAATGGAAGTAGTTTAAACTCCTAGTACCTTAAATGAAGTTTGATGAAATTCGAGATATCAGCGAAAGTATTCCCAAATGGGAAATTGGAGATTTATCAGACAATGCTCTTAGTGTTGATCGAAGGGAAAGGAGTAAATCAAAGAGCCCAAACAAACATGTGCGATCAAAATCAAGGAACCGAAAAAAATCTCCAAACAAACCAAACGTAAAGTGTTGAAATTGTGGAGAAAAATGACACTTTCGGACAGATGGTACAAAATTGAAGAAAAACAAGATCACAAATGTGAAGATGACAATGATTCTATCTATTCAGCAGAAGATACTAAGAATGCTCTAATTCTTAGCGTGAACAGCCCAATTGAATTCTGGATTTTAGATTCAGTTGCTCCGTTTCATTTGTCTTCAAGTAAGAAGTTGTTTCAAAATTTCAAATAAGGAAATTTTGGGAAGGTGTATCTTGCCGACAACAAACGTTGGAGATTGAAGGGAAGAGAGATGTCTGCATACACACTCTACACAGAAAATGAGTGCACATTATAGGATATCAAATATATTCCTGATCTCAAGAAGAATCTGATCTCTATTGGTCAGTTTGATAGCACAGGTTATGCAGCTGAGTTTCGAAAGAGTTAAGGGAAGATTGTGAAGGGTGTCATGGTGGTAGCATGACACAAAATCTTGAACCCTATACACCACTATAGGGTGAAACCTATACACAACTCGTAGTAACAGCAACCATGTTTATACACCCTATAGTCTCAATAGACTTGCACATATGAGATTCAAAGAAATGAAGATGATGGCTGCGAATGTAGTTTCAGAAGGCCTAAAATATATTGATATGGGTGTTTGCGAGAACTGCGTTATGGAAAAATATAAACAAGTTAGCTTCACAAAAGCTGCTAGAGAACCATAGAAAGTGCGATTGGAAATGGTCCATACAGACGTTTGGAGACCATCTCTAGTTTCATCATTTCTAGTACCAAAATTCCATTGGTTAGATGTCTCGCACTTACAGCGACAACTCTATGTTTTCCTAAGGCTAGTGAGATATCTCACGACCACTCTTTTCCTCCTCACCCTATCTAGACACTATAACTTTAATCCATTATTGTCTTATATGGTTAACATTCACTCTTTAATGTCCGAAGACATTTTGTAACTACCACGAAACTCAAAACATACAATAAATTGATACAAGTTTTACAGCATATCATATACTTCAAAACAGGGTTAGACTACTTACTCGATCGCGGTGAGACGTGTCATTGAGCTGAGTCATAGAGATATACGACTTTTTATCCTAAGAAAAAAATCTGTATAATCTAAAATCCGGTTGCTCTAATATCAAACAACTCTTTATTGAACTCTAGTTATATTCTTCTTTTTCGCCCTTTTTTTTTCTTTCTTTATTTTTCCTCTTTATTGAACTCTAATTAGCCATCTTACTGTCCTCTAGGAAAGATTGGTCAAAATGAAAATTTTACCTTAGCATTAATTTTGACCGATTTTCCTATTTTTTTACTATTTTCTTTTATACTTTTAACGAGTTTTTTTTTTAATTTTTGTAACTAGTTTGTTCTTCCATATCATATTTAAATTTGGTCTCTAAATCTCTCAATAAATTCCTAAAAATTTGAACTTAAAAAGAAAATTGAGAAATTAATCCTCATTTGAACTCGTGTTACAGCATAACATAACATAATACATGTCAAACACTCACAAAGTACGACACGTGGAGGGGCTACGGAGCACGCGTTGTTAATACCTCATACAATTCATCCAACCAAGCCAATAGTAACACAACTTACCTGGTTGGTCCAAAGAGAAGTCATTAAATTTTTTGTATTGATGTTCGTTAGATCATACTCATCGATGTCTAGTTCCAAAGCTAAATTCATACCGACTTCCTTCACTCTCTTTCATTTTCTCCTTCTTTATTCAAATCCGCATTGGTTAGGGATAAAGAAAGGATGAGTTGGAGATTGAGAAATGGGAAGAGAAATAAAGAATGTGATGGAGGAAGAGGAAGAAATGGGAGGAAGTGGAGAACATGGATAAAATGAGCACGCACGGAACTCTTAAGTCAGTTTGAACTCCTAGTAGCTTAAATAAAGTTGGTCTCCTCTAATAAAATAGGAATTTCTCTTAGGATCATTAAATTCTTATAGACTCCAAGCTCAATATCATAAATACAATTATGCTTTATCTTGAACACACCAAACATGAAACTAAAGTGGGTTCAAAGACAATTTCTTTCTCCATCTTATCGGTAATAACAGTTCAACTAAATCCATATTATGCAAAGAAACAAGTTTATGACTCATAACACCAACTACCTAAATTATGACTTAAAAATTTGAAAACATAAGTTGTAGTTGATAGTTACACAAAATTTTTCCAAAATCAATGAACTCGTATCCAATTAGTCAATCCTAAAGATTGTAACTAGCATAGAGTAATTGAAGCTCCACATGAAGCAATTTAAAGTTTCCGTCACTTAACTAAAGTTTATCTCATCTTTAATGAAGCATGATTTGCACTTAGGTTGATGAAATACTTATAGACTCCAACTCTGAGTACTATTAATGCAATTATGTTTCATATGAGTTTGTCATAACAACTTTATTTTGTTGTCATACGAGGAAAAATAGAAGAATTAAATCAAACAATCGGATGAACTAAACCGAATCAATCCAACCCAAATTGATTAATTTGTTTCCTTTGTTGGGTTGTTTGTTTATTTGATAACCCTTACAAGTAAAATATTAGACCATCAACTTTTCATTTTATAGCGATCCAACCAATCAGAGAAATATATATTTGAGTACAAGCTAAAAATATTGGGTATTTAAGAAAAGACATTTGGTTTAGTGGTACAACCCTCACTTAGGGTGCAACCTCAAATGCCCCTATGTCTAAATCTTTTCTTATCGAAGGACTTCATATTTATATAAACTTGTTGTTCCTATTATTTACTTTTCAAACATACCTCTTAACTTCTCTACACCAATTGTTGGGCAACAAAGTCGACATAAAGGAATTAGAAAAGAGATATCAAATCTCAAGCATGTTCGCAATGGCTTGGCCATTCAGAAGCAACCTAAAGTCTTTCTTTACCTCCCAAGGCTTTATACTTACCATCTTAGGAAATAATGAAAAAGAAAAAAAAAAAAAAAAAAAAACAAAAATTAAGGTCATTAAAACTATAATGATAATACTCTTAATATCATTTCATGGTTCCCACTTTCGCTAAGTATGCCTATCCAAATGTTAAGTAGATCTAGTAGAAAGTTCTTTGATCTTATTATGTTCTTGTTTTGTTCTCCAAGACACATTCTACATCCAGGGCTTCAGTTCAAGCGCATCGAAGACTTCATGTGTTTCCTGCAATACAACAAAATACGACCTTAATACCTAGGTCCAAGGATTCATACAAACATTTTAAGTGGCTTAACAAGTGAATTTTGTCTAGTGCTATGATTCTCGCTTTGGGTGCGAGAGGTCTCAAGTTCGATTCTCAGAATGCCCTTTTAAGAGATATTGTAGAATAAAACGAACTAAATAAATCCAATAAAATGACACTGAGTTAAATACATACATTCCCATGAAACTGTGGATGTGAATTGATAAGCCTTAAATAATCCAAATAATAATTGGATTAATATAATATCAATGCATTCTATGTCGAAATGATTCATAAATTATACCTAATTTTCCCCCATTTTGAAATTCCTATTTTGGATCTATTATTAATGACGAGACGTTTAGGACTTTGTGACATGAGAATCGTGGGGATGTAGCTCAGATGGTATTGCGCTCGCTTTGCATGCGAGAGGTACGGGGATTGATACCCCGCATATCTCCAAAATAAAACTATCAATTATTAAATATGTTATTTCTTTTCAATTTTTCCTTAGTCATGACATGTTGAGTAGCGATATTTCTTCATTTCTCACTATTATTGATGACGGAAAATTTAGGGTTTTGTGGTGCAAGTATTGTGGGGATGTAGCTCAGATGGTAGAGGCACTCACTTAGAAACTATTTGTTATTAATATTTTATTTCTGTTCAATCTTTCCTTATTTATGACATAATGAGCGGAGATATTTTTTTCATTTTCACAATTATTGATGACAAGACATTTAGGGTTTTCTAATGTAAGAATCGTTGGAATGTAGCTCAGATGGTAGAGCTTCCCATGTGGGAAGTATGTGATCGATACCTTGCTTCTCCAAATGAATCAATTACTAAATATAATATTTCTTTTCAAATTTTTCATATTTACTACATAATGAGTAGAGACAGTTTTTCATTTTCACTATTATTGATGACGATACATTTAGGGTTTTGTAACATAAGAATTGTGGGGATGTAGCTCAGATGGTAAAGTGCTTGCTTTGTATGCGAGAGGGATTGGGATCGATACCTTTCATCTCCAAAATAAAACTATCTATTATAAAATATATTTTTTACTTTCAATTTTTCCTTATTCATGACATGTTGAGTAGCGATATTTCTTCATTTTTACTATTATTGATGACGAAAAATTTAGGGTAGAAACTATTTGTTATTAATACTTAGTTCTATTCAATCTTTCCTTATTTATGACATAATGAGGCGAGATATTTTTTTCATTTACACAAATTATTGATGACGGGACATTTAGGATTTTTTTATGTAAGAGTTGTGCGGATGTAGATCAAATGGTAGAGCGCTCACTTCTCGTGTGGGTAGTTCGAGGGTCAATACGTTGCATCTCCAAATGATGGATTATTAAATATATTATTTCTTTTCAAAATTTTCATATTTACGACATAATGAGCAGGGATAGTTTTTCATTTTCACTATTATTGATGACGAGGCATTTAGGGTTTTGTGATGTAAGAATCGTGGGGATGTTGCTCAGATGGTAGAGTGCTTGCTTTGCATGCGAGAGGTTTGTGGATCGATACCCCGCATCTCTAAAGTAAAACTATTTATTATTAAATATGTTATTTCTTTTCAAATTTTCCTTAGTCATGACATTTTGAGTAGTGATATTTCTTCATTTTCACTATTATTGATGACGGAAAATTTAGGATTTTGTGGTGCAAGTAATGTGGGAATGTAGCTTAGATGGTAGAGCCTCGCTTAGCATGCAAGAGGTATGGGGATCAATACCCCACATCTTCAAAAAAAACTATTTTTTATTAATAATTTATTTCTATTCAATTTTTCCTTATCTATGACATAACGAGTAGATATATTTTTTCATTTTCACTTTTATTGATGACCTAAAATTTAATATTTTGTGAATTAAGAATCATGGGGATGTAGCTTAGATGGTAGAGCACTCGCTTTGCATGCCAGAGGTATGGGGACTGGTACCCACATCTCTAAAGGATAACTATCAATTATTAAATATATTAATTATTTTCAATTTATTTTTATTTATGACATAATGTGCAGAGATAGTTTTTCATTTTCACTATTATTGATGACGAGACATTTAGGGTTTTGTGATATGAGAATTTTGGTGATGTAGCTCAGATGGTAGAGTGCTCGCTTAGCATGCGAGAGGCACGGGGATCATACCTCTTATCTCCGAAAGAATCTATTCGTAGCGATATTTCTTATGATAGAAAATTTAGAGTTTTGTGATATAAGAGTTGTGGGGATGTAGCTTAGATGGTAGAGCATTCACTTAGCATGCAAGAGGTACGGGGATTCATACTTTGCATTTGCATCTCTCAAAGAAACTATTTGTTATTAATGTTTTATTTTTATTCAATATTTCCTTATTTATGACATAATGTGCAGAAATATTTTTTTCGTTTTCACTATTTTTGATGAATTTAAAGTTTTGTGATGTAAAAATCGTGGAGATGTAGCTCAGATGGTTTTATTTCTATTCAATCTTTTCTTATTTTGACATATTGAGCAGAGATATTTTTCTATTTTCACTATTATTGGTGATGGTAGGTTGACGTAAGAATTGTGGGGATGTAGCTCAGATAGTAGAGCGTTCACTTCGCATGTGAGAAGTACGGTGCGATACCCTGCATCTCCAAAGGAATCCTACTACCAAATATTCTATTTCTATTTCAAAATTTTCTTATTTATGACATAATGAGCACGGATAGTTTTCATTTTCACTATTGTTGATGATGGGACGTTTAGGATTTTGTCCTGTAAGAATTGTTGAGATGTAGCTAAGACGGTAGAGTGCACTCTTTGCATGCAAGAGCCACGGGGATCGATACCCAGCATCTCCAAAAGTAACTATTTGTTATTAATATTTTATTTTTATTTAATCTTTCCTTATTTATGATATAATGAACAGAGATATTTTTTTCATTTTCACCATTATTGATGACGGGAAGTTTAAAGGTTTTGTGATGTAAGAATTGTAGGGATGTAGCTTAAATGGTAGAGCACTTGCTTTGCATGCGAGAGGTACGGGGATCGCTATCATGCATCTCCAAAGGAAAACTATCAATTATTAATCTTATTTATGACATAATGATCATAGGGAGTTTTTGGTTGAGTGCACTCTTTGCATGTGAGAGATACGAGGATTTTGGGTTTTGTTATGTAAGAGTTGTGGGGATGTAGCTAAGATGGTAGAGTGCATCTCGTGAAGAAACTCATTAATATTTTATTTCTATTCAATTTTTCCTTATTTTTGATATAATGAGCAGAAATATTTTTTCATTTTCACTATTATTGATGACGTGTAGTTTTGGGTTTTGTCATGTAAGAATTATGAGGATGTAGCTAAAATGGTAGAGTGCATCTCCTAAAGAAACTATTCGTTATTAATATTTTATTTCTATTCAATTTTTTCTTATTTTTGACATAAGGAGCAGAAATATTTTTTCATTTTCACTATTATTGATGGCGCACAGTTTTGTGTTTTGTTATGCAAGAATTGTAGGAATGTAGATAAGATGGTAGAGTGCTCTGTTTGCATGCAATTGGTATGGGGATCGATACCCCCAATACCCCGCTCTATATTCCTAAATGCTCTATAATATGATGGTGCCTTAATGGGATAGATATTTTATATGGATTGTATACGACTTTAAATAAGGATAGATATTTTATATGGATTGTATACGGCTTTAAATGTGGTTTGCTACACGCAAAAAAAGATAGGGCTGGTTAAATTTTTAAGTCACTCTTGAAAAGTATGGTGTGGGATAAGTTGGATTATTGCCAATTATTTCTAAGAATATTAAGTCTTGGGACGAATGTTTGTCATATGTAGAGATGACATATAATAGAGTAGTCACTCTTGAAAAGTATGGTGTGGGATAAGTTGGATTATTGCCAATTATTTCTAAGAATATTAAGTCTTGGGACGAATGTTTGTCATCTGTAGAGATGACATATAATAGAGTAATACTTCATAGTACTGTTCTCCTTTAGAGCAATTCATAGTACCACTCATTGTTCTCCTTTTGAAGATGTTTATGGATTTAATCCACTTACACCTCTTGATTTGCTTCTTATTCATTCTATTATTTTTGTGAGTAAAGCAACCACAAGTAAGGCAGATCTGATCAAAACTGTAACTACCCAAAATTTTTTACTAATTTAAGGTCGCTACTATATACGTAGCATAAACATTGAATGCGGAAGACTTCATTTAAATTCCATAAAACATAACCTTTATCTTAAAACACATCTAGGACTTACGTGTTTCAAAACATCTTTAAAACAACAAAACAAAAGACTAAATAAAATAAATAAGCGTTTTAAGTTAAAAACATCCTATTCTAGCCTAAGTCTAAGAAAATAAATACCACTATCCTGCATGTGCCATGGTCTCGAGTTGTGATGTCGTCAGCCGTACAAGAATGCCTTGCCTTAACCTGAAAAATGTAGTAGCACATGGCTTGAGTATTTGAAGAAATATTCGGTAAGTGACCCCACTATTGGGGTTAAATGCAACAATCACATGCAATGAGATGATGGGACTTATCTTTCATTCTGTTTTCCCTACGGTGTTGTCCTAACGGGTAATTTTTAACGTGTACCATATACTCTACACACAACCCATACGTGCGAGTATGGGCTCACCAGCTAGTTCGCACACAGTTGGGCCACATTCCTTATTTGGCGGGCATACTTTGGGAGCCCCTTGGGCTGGACACCCGCTAGAACTAGTAACCGTCACGACAGTGCTATGCAAAGCATAACGATCGTTGTCCTGCCATTGGATGTACGAGTCCGTACCCTCGTGATGGGATAGGGGTACCCCTCCAAATGCACGAGCACACATAATGCATGAGGTCCCAAAACTTTTTCATTTTCATTATCCTTTAATACAACACTTCTAGCATTGTGTACATATCATATCATTTTTCATATCGTTTCAGATATCGTTCATCATTCATGCCATATGGTTTCTCATTCTTCAATTCTCAAATTATACATAATTCTAACGGGGTTATATTTCATGCCATTTATCGTAATTTCCTGTCATTCATATCATGCTGTATACACACAATTTAAGAGACCTAACATAACGTTCTATGCTTTTCACATATCATTTCATCATATACACATCATACCATGACATATTGCATCACAATGTATCATATCATAAACAAGTCATAACGTAAACACTTCGTAATCATATCGTTCTCTAACTTATCATAGCCTTAACGTTCTTAGACCTATCACAGACATATCATTACGTGAACGTACCTTAGTCATCTCATCACAAGAACTTAACCTAACGCTATCGTTCTATCAATCTATCACAAACCTATCCCTTTCTACCTGGAACCTAACCGTATTCTTCCATCAATCTCTCTTATCCATATCACTCCGGTATGCAACCTAACCTTAACGTTTCATGAACGTAATTTACTACAATCGTTACATTTTGTTTTGTGCATCATTCTTGTATCCTATCTCAAACATATCCTTGAACACATCGTACCGTAATTATTATCGTACAATTCACATATTATAACATATACATAACATATAGGAAGCATATCGATCCACAGACAATTCACACATATCAATATATATGACACGTGCAGAACCAAAGGGCACGTGTCAACATCAAATATAACCATGTCAACATCAAATCGATTCCGTCCTTTGAAATCCAAGACAACCTATGTGAGCCCATGACATCAGTTTCAAGTTTGAATTCTATAAAATTATCTCTCTAATCTATGTTGTTAAAATTTTGATAGTTTGTGTTAGACAAAATTTGATGGAGTTACATGCTCTCTCATATTTCTGGTTTTATTTTTAAATTCTGTTCAACAAGACTTCCCTCACTCTTCCCTCCTCCCCTTTGTAATTATTTTCAATTCTGTAAACATTTTCAATTATTACTCTAACTCTATATTTATTTTCATAAACTGATATTATTGGCCAATTTTAATCCATTGTTGGGCTACTATTAATAGATTTATGGATCTCCCTATGTCAACTGTAGAGGGGTGAATAGGGTTTTAACCATAAAAGTGTTTAAACGGAATTAATTTTTCTAATGATGAAACTCTCTACAAATAAGTAGAAGATGATCACTACAGGAACAAAATAATTCAAGTCAAAACAACAATCAAGTAGAACATACAATAAATCACAATAATAATTTTGAAATTAAATAGGAAAGAGTTAGAAAAGATGACACCATAGTTTTATAGTGGTTCGGTCAAACTCGACCTACTCCACTCCCCAAACGCCTCTTGGGAATTTGAATAAACAACTTTCTCGACTCTTTCCGTGGATCAGAGCCAAACCGCTACACCGCTCTTTTTACGAGTTCAAGAGCAAACTCAATCCTTTCCACGACACAGGATCAAACCGGTACAAGTATGTGAATTTGATAGTAACACACCGCAACTCTTTCAAAGAGTAGATTTACAATTTGGAGCACTCACAACTATCTTCTCACGTTACAATAAAAAAATCTCTCTCAAGAATAAAATGAATAAAAATAAAATTGGAAGCTTGGAGAGAGCAACAAACAATGGAGACTTTGAACAAATGAGGATTGGAGAATGTATGGAAGTTGTGTATATGAAATGTGGGGAAGTTGATGAGTTTATATAGAGAAGAAAAGTGGCAAAATGTAGGAATTAATATCGACCACTGGATTGTGTTAGGAAGAATGGAAGGTGGAGATTAAAAGTAAATAAATAAGAAAATTTTCTAAATTCATTTATTTAAAATTTTTAATATAATAATAATAAAAAGTTATGTGAGTAACGTTCAAATGAAAATTCAAAATTTATTATAAATATAATAATATAATAATAATAAAACTATGTGAGTAACTACCAAAATTTTAAAATATAACAATATAATATAGTAATAATAAAAATCGATGTGAGTAATGATTAGATTCAAATTTATATTTTGTAAAAATAATTTTATTTAGAAATATAATAATAGGAAAAACTCTGCCCTTTGTTACTCTTCCAAAATTATAAATGTCATACTTTGATATATTTTGATTTGTTCATCATTTTGATTTTGTTGCCACATCATCACGTCGGGTATGTTGTCTCGACTGTAAGTTCTTCGTTTTAGCTCTGATTTGAGTAATTGAAAAGTCGTTGAAATCGTCATTCCCAACCTTATACTGTGGACAGTTCAAAACACTGAAAATAGTTAATCATTAAGAGTAGGTTTGTTATCATCAAAATATCAATCAATTAATTGATTGAAATTAATTAAAGTGAGATCAAGGGCATGCCAATATCTATAACTTCCAATGCTAACAAAAAAATATAATTAATTGAATATGAGATCTGATTATACTAGTAAAATATGAAAGAAATTTGATCCTAAATTAATTTCTTATAACCATAACTATAGAAAAAGAAAATCTGAGATAGGATTTTACCTAATAACAGACCAAAATCTTCCTAGATAAATAAATGTGCATCATATTCTTCTGTTGAAACACCATTTTACTTTTTCTCAAATCTGACCTTTTTTTTCTGTTTATTTTTTTTGGATGAACTGTGATGTTTATTTTTGGATGAACTGTGATATGGGGTTGAGAAAGAGGATGCAGATGAGAGGTCAGTGGGTAAATTTTATTTTTAATTTTAAGTAATGGTTTTTAGTTATTTATTTATGAATTATTATTATTATAATTATTTTGACGTATATATTTTTTTATAATTATTTTTATTTGTTTATTTATTTTTATTATATATATCCAAGAGGGGATGACCCTTATCAAGTCCTTGAAATAATTAATAACAATGCATATAAAATGATCTTCCTATAGAATTTTCAGCACATTCTACTTTCAATGTTGCTGACTCGAGTCCTTTTGATGTAGGTGATGATTTTTCTTATTCGAGGATGAATTCTTTTGAAGAGGGGGAAGATGATAAGGATCACGGTGTTCCAAATGTTCCAACTGGACTAGTCAAGAAGATTGAACAAGCATTCACTCTTCATCTATAAAGTTGGATAGACTTGGTTCAACTCTGATTTCATGTGTTACAAGCTTATTTGATTGAGGAAGGACCATTTGGAGCTTTAGAAGTGAATATTTACACCATTCAAGTAGAGGATGAAGTTGCAAGGATCATTAGATGAGTTGTTAGAAAACTTTATTTATTTTTAATTCATAAAGTATGTAATGGTCAAATTGTCAAATTGACCTCATTTTTTTGTTGAGATTCAAGGGGATTGAGATTAAATCCAGACCACTAACTTCTTGTGTGGAAGACTATAAATATCCACAAATTATTATGTAAAAATCAGATTTAAGAGGAATGAAATTGATCTCTGAAGTTGAGAAGTTTCCCTTAAAAATTTTAGCATCATCTCTGCACTTTCTAAGTTTGAAGCAATTGTTGGGGTAGAATTGCATCTGAGCCATTCAGTCTTTCAAGTTCGATTGTGTGGTTGAGTGAAATTCTCAACTTCTACTTATTTCCAGTGTTTCTTCTCTTCCTATTCGTGATAATTTATCCTAATACAAACAAGTTTGTTTTTTAGGGAATGTATTAAGCACATGGGTTTAGTAATTACCAAAGACTTTTGTATAAAATGAAGTAAATACAAATGGAGTAAGTATATATAACAATAAAAGAGGAATTATGTTTACTAGCATTTTTTTTTTTTTTTTTTTAACATGAGATAGAAGTAAACATAGTAATCAAAACAAAAACTTAAAAGAAGTTAATCCTATTGTTAAATGGTAGCGAAGAAGTAGTTTTAACCTATCAATCTAGGTTTTGAAAACTAAAATTAAAAAATTAAAAAATTAAGAATAAATATAAAATAAAAGTTGTTTTCAAAAACTTAATTTGGGGTGAAATTTTACTTAAAATTAAAACCTATTGTTTCAATATTTATCCTAAAGGAATGCATATACTTGTGGCAATGCAGCTTCAACTAAACAAATTTGAGCTGGATCATTCATAATCTCAAACCTACAAGGTAGGAATTATAGGATATGAACTTTATTTATGTCAATATTTCTTAATAATATTAATTTGAAGTACAAAGAACTTTATTTATGTCAATATTTTTTAATAATATTAATTGAAGTACGTCCAATTGATTTGAAGAACAAGTTCTACTATGTGATGGACAATGTGAAATTAACGTGACAATAATAGTAGGTTATAAAGCACAAAAAAAAAATGTGGATAAATTTCAAATCATGAGGTACACAAAACACATGGACTAGCAACTAAAAATGATTGATCCACTACCCGGGCATTTGGTCTAGTGGATAAATTTAAAATCTTGAGTTCGATTCACGAAATGCCCCCACAATTATATCAAATTAAATAGTTTGTTGTTTCCTACAAAAATTAAGGCGAACAACCTAGTGCTTTAATAAATACTCTTGCTTATGATTACATATTAATGGTGTTGTTAGGTTGAATGGGAGTAAATCAATAGATTATCTAATCTGGACGATGTACTACTAAGTTCAGATTACGCCTAATACTCCTTCACGAATGAAATAATAATCAACCTCAATCGATGAAAGATTGGATTGGCGGACAGATAGGTGGCACCAATGTTGTCACACCACAGGCTAGACACTCGTGCTTGCGACATCCCGAGCTCACGCAAGCTGACTATTTATAGTAAAAAATGTGATAGAGATAATATACTAAATATTTATATATAGTAGGCCTAGACAAACTAAGCATTACGCCTAATACTCCTTCACGAACGAAATAATAATCAACCTCAATCGATGAAAGATTGGATTGGCGGACAGATAGGTGGCACCAATGTTGTCACACCACAGGCTAGACACTCGTGCTTGCGACATCCCGAGCTCACGCAAGCTGACTATTTATAGTAAAGAATGTGATAGAGATAATATACTAAATATTTATATATAGTTGTGATAGAGATAATATACTAAATATTTATATATAGTAGGCCTAGACAAACTAAGTATGAAGGTTGACTATTTATAGTAAAAATCTAATCGGAGAAATATTTTGTAATAACCCGAAAATAATAAATAAATAAATTTAAAAAAAAAAAAAGAAAAAAAAAAAAAAGAAAAAGACAGCAGCAGCTTGAAGCTGCTGCCATGGAGAACGGAAGAATGGACAGGTGGATTGAAGGGAAAAGAAAGAAAAGAGAGGAAGATGGAGGTGTGGGATGAAGAAGGGTGGTTTTATTTTGTGTTAGTGTTATGGATGGTGGTGGTGGTTGGCGTTGGCAAGGCCGACGAGGAAGCACCAAATATTATCGAAGAAACAGAGGAAGAGGGAAACAGAAAACAGAGAATGTTATAATCCGTGTTTTCCGGCAAAATCTTAGGGTTCTTTGGCGTTTGTTGTGACAACGTGCAAACCTGAGGATGAGGAGACGATTGAACTAAGCTGATTTAAGCGGTTGTCGCAAAGGTAACGAAAAACCCATATCACCGAACCTTTAAATCGCGATATCTTGGTTCATATTGTATAATGAGTTATGAAATAGGGCTTGTTAGAATCGTAATAAGGAGATCTATAAATTTGTAGAAGGAATCAGGATGAAATTCGAATCGTAGAAGGAGGATATGGCTTCGGGATATAGTAGGTATTAACAGAAAAGATGGGAAAATTTCAGAAAACGCAAGGAAGAAGAAGGAGCGCGTGCACTACACGCAGGCGCGTGAGGGGTCGCGACTGGGTGTGCGACTGGGCGTGCTCCTGGCGCGTGGGACAGACACACCGAGGATGTGAGGGCGCGTGAGGGCGCGTGAAGCATCATTTTGGGTTCCGGATTTGTCCCGTTCGATTTGTTTTGACCTGTTCTACCTAGATTGACCTATACTTACCTTGAAAATGGTGAAATATAGGTCTAATCGGAAGGAATTGTGTTGAAATACCCTATTAAATGTACAATCAAGAGAGAAAGGGATTCGAAACCAGGTAAGTAGCGTATCGACCTTTGAACTAGTTCTTAACTTGTTTTACAACATGTGAGTATGTTGTTTACCTGATTAAGAACTTACTATGTTATGATGAGCTTTGATGATATTGAGTGTTTATTGTATATTGTGACTGCTTGCCTGTGATGTAAGCATGATATAAATGATTGTCAGAATGTTCTATGTGTTGAACATGATACATGTATGAAAACATGCAGTAACTGTGAGTATGTTATGCATGTTAATAGAAAGGTTATGACTCTAAGATATGCTTATTGGTTGTTGAGCTATGGCTTATTTATATGAGTATGATAGTCTACTAATTCCCACGGAGTTCCTGGCCAACGCGCTGTGTGCTAAGTCAGGGAGCATGAGTACTCCTGACCGTTGGTATATGAGATAAACAGGCCGCCAGAGCAATTAGTAGACGGGCCGTATTTGACCGAGAGCGAGTCTTACATACGAGTCCGAAAATTCTAGATAAGCATATCGAGAGAGAGTCAGTAACCTAGCTGGAGGTAGCTGAGATACCTCATTAATGAATAGATGACCCTAGTAAGAGAAACTAGGAGTCAATGTCGAATAAAACTTAAAAACATTTGCTATGTTAAGCTGGAGGTAGCTGAGATACCTCATTAATGAACAGATGACCCTAGTAAGAGAAACTAGGAGTCAATGACGAATAAAATTTAAAAACACCTGGAAAGATTAGTTATGAATTCATGAAAGATAAAGTTGGCTACTTACTGGGTAATTTAATTACTCATCAAAATTATTTTTAACTTTTCTTTCCAGATTTAGTTGATGCAGGCCAACCGAGGACGAGGGCGAGACCAGCGGGCTAGGAACTATTTGGGAATCCATGTCTGTGTCTGTTTTGTGTACTTATGCTTTCGCTGTCAAGAATCTACTTCGGTTGTTTTAAGTTTAAATAGCACTGGTTTGAAATGTTTTACTTGATGTTTTTGGAAATATTTTGTTTGAAATTTATCATTGGTTGTCGGAGTTTATTATTGAGGCCAGTAGTAACTCCTGTGAATCGCGTTGACGATGAGCGGGGTGTTACATATTTACATCGAGGTTGACTTAAATATTTATATATAATAGTTAAATATTTATATATAATAGGCTGTGGAAAAACTAAGAGGCTATTAAATTACATACAGGTATTCAATATTTACATCGAGTTGACTATTTATAGTAAAAATCTAATCTAGAAATATTTACATACCTGTATTCAATATTAAATATTTATATATAATAGTTAAATATTTATATATAATAGGCTGTGGAAAAACTAAGAGGCTATTAAATTACATACAGGTATTCAATATTTACATCGAGTTGACTATTTATAGTAAAAATCTAATCTAGAAATATTTACGTACCTGTATTCAATATTAAATATTTATATATAATAGTTAAATATTTATATATAATAGGCTGTGGAAAAACTAAGAGGCTATTAAATTACATACAGGTATTCAATATTTACATCGAGGTTGACTATTTATAGTAAAAATCTAATCTAGAAATATTTACATACCCGTAATCAATATTTATAAATAGTAGGCTGGATATGGAGGTGGACTATTTATAATAAAAATCTAATGGAGAAATATTTACCGGTATTCAATATTTATATATAGTAGGCATGGAAAAATTAAGAGGCTATTAAATATTTATATATAATAGGCTGTGCAAAAACTAAGAGGATATTAAATATTTATATATAATAGTTAAATATTTATATATAATAGGTTATGGAAAAACTAAGAGGCTATTAAATTACATACAGGTATTCAATATTTATGTATAGTAGGCTGGATATGGAGGTTGACTATTTATAGTAAAAATCTAATCGAGAAATATTTACATACAGGTATTCAATATTTATATATAGTAGGCGTGGAAAAATTAAGAGGCTATTAAATATTTATATATAATAGGTTGTGGAAAAACTAAAAGGCTATTAAATATTTATATATAATAGTTAAATATTTATATATAATATGGGCAAGAAGCTGACTATTTATATAAAAATCTGTGGATATGGAGGCGGACTAGTTAGAGTAAAAATCTAATAGAGATATATATAATGTAACGACCCAAATCCACCGCCAGCCGATATTGTTCTCTTTGGGCTTTTCCTTTCGGGCTTCCCCTCAGGCTAGGGTTTTTGGGCTTTCCCTTTCGGACTTCCCCTCAAGGCTTTAAAACGCGTCTGTTAGTGAAGGTTTCCACACCCAAATGGTGATTTGTTCTCCTCCCAACCAATGTGGGACATCACATACTAAATATGGGCTAGAAGCGGACTATTTATAGTAAAAATCTTGGGACATCACATATTAAATATGGGCTAGAAGCTGACTATTTATAGTAAAAATTTGATACCTAACTATTTATAGTAAAAATAGGATAGAGATATATATACTAAATATTTATATATATTTGGCGGTTATATCTGTTAAAGTTGTATATATATATATATAATAAACTGAAATCATATATATACCCATTAGTCAGTGCTATATTTCTAATACTTCACCTCCTCTCTTTACATACCTTGAAGTCATTAATACAAAACTTTTAGTCAATATTTCTCCTTCCATTTTCTCTATCAAGCTCTTTGTGTTCATTTAGATCGAGTGTGTGCATTGTTGTGTGATCCTAGTAACTGGTATAGAGCGAAGTGAGATTCATCACGGTATGTGAAGATGGAAAGTTCAAAGACAAGAATTGAAAAGTTTGATGGATTCGATATTAATTTCTAGAAGATGCAGATTGAAGATTATATGACCAAAAAGATCTTCAGAAACCCCTTTTGGGGTGAAGTAGAATATCATGACCACGGAGGACTGGAAGCTCAAGGATCGTCACGCCTTAGGCTTAATCTGGTTGACGCTGTCCAGAAATATGACGTTCAACATCATTAAAGAGAAGATGACAAGGCCTATTGAAGGTGTTGTCAAATATGTACGAAAATCCATCGGCTATGGACAAGGTGTATTTGATGCAAAGGTTGTTCAATTTATAAATTTCTGAATGTAGGTTTGTTGCAGATCATATAAATTAGTTGAACGTGATTGTGAGCCAATTGAGCTTAGTGGAAATTATGTTCAAATATGAAATTAAAGCATTGATTTCGATGTCATCTTTACCCGAGTCGTGGTATACTGTTGTTGCTGCAATCAACATTTCACGAGAATCTAATAAACTAAAGTTTGATGAAATTCGAGATGTCAGTGAAAGTATTCCCAAACGAGAAGTAAATTAAAGAGACCAAACAAACATGAGCGATCAAAATCAAGAAATCGAGAAAAATCTCCAAATAAACCGAACGTAAAGTGTTGAAATTGTGGAGAAAAACGACACTTTCGGACAGATTGTACAAAATTGAAGAAAAGAAAAATCACAAATTTGAAAATGACATTGATTCTATATATTCAGCAGAAGATACGGAGGATGCTCTAATTCGTAGCATGAATAGCCCAACTGAATTCTGGATTTTAGATTCAGTTGCATCGTTTCATTTGTCTTCAAGTAAGGAATTGTTTCAACATTTCAAATAAGGAAATTTTGGGAAGGTGTATCTTGCCGACAACAAAACGTTGGAGATTGAAGGGAAGAGAGATGTCTGCATACAAACTCTAGCAGGAAATGGGTGGACGTTATAGAATGTCAGATATATTCCTGATCTCAAGAAGAATCTGATCTCTATTGGTCAATTGGACAGCACAGGTTATGCAGCCGAGTTTGGAAAGAGTTTGGGGAAGATTGTGAAGGGTGTCATGGTGGTAGCATGACACAAAATCTGGAACCGTATAGACCCATTGTAGGGTGTATAAACATGGTTGCTATTGCTAAGAGTTCTTTCAATTAAAGTCTACTTGAATTGGAAGCACTCTGAGCAACAACAATCATGTTTATACACCTTACAGTAGTGTCAATAGACTTGCACATATGAGATTATAAAAAATGAGATGATGACTGTGAATGGAGTTTTAGAAGGCCTAAATTCTATTGATATAGGTGTTTGTGCGAGCTGCGTTATGGAAAAATATAAACGAGTTAGCTTCACAAAAGCTGCCAGAGAACCATAGAAAGTGCGATTGGAAATGGTTCTACAGACGTTTAGGAACCATCTCCAGTTTCATCATTTCTAGTACCAAAATTTCATTGGTTAGATGTCTCGCACTCTATAGTAACAACTCTCTATTGTCCTAAGGCTATTTAGATATCTTACTACCACTCTTTTCCTCCTCACCATATCTAAACACTATAACTTTGATCCAGTATTGTCTTATATGGTTAACATTCACTCTTTAATGTCCAAGAACATTTTATAACTACCACGAAACTCAAAACATACAATAAATTCATTCAAGTTTTAAAACATATCATATACTTCGAAATAGGGTTAGACTGTTTACTTGATCGTGGCGAGACGTGTCATCCAACTAAGTCATTAGAGATATACGACTCTTTATTATAAGAAATATCTATATAATCTAAAATTCGACTGGTCTAATATTAATCTATCACAACCCAAATTTGGAGGGTTCATGTAATAGCCCAAAAATAAATAATGAAATAAACAAATAAAAATAATTATAAAAATAGTTAAAATAATAATAATAATAAATTAATTAATTAAAATTAAAATTAAAAAAATAAAAAAAAATTCTCCACTTCTCCCCACTAACCTCTCATCCCTTCCCACAATTATCTCTCCTCAACCCATCCTTACCCCAACTGGAAAAAAAAAAATACAGAAAAACAACACTAGTCAGATTTTAGCAGAAGTAAAATGGGCTTTCAACACATTGCAGATTTAGAGATTTTTGTCTGTTATTACGGTAAAATCCTATCTCAGATTTCCTTTTCTTTTATAGTTATGGTTATAAGAAATTAATTTAGGATCAAATCTTCTTTCATATTTTAACAGGTCCTGTAATACCAATTCCTCGTGGTTGAGCTATCTTCTAGTTTGAAAACTAATGGCCTTTCCTCGTCGAAGTTTTTATGAAAAAAAGTTTGCACTCCTTCGATTATCAAACCCAAATATGGGATTTTAGGAAATTGACTGCTCATAATTATTTTTGCCTTACTTATTCATATTCATTTTGTGAGAAAATCAACTACCATGAGCGGTCTTTGTGCTTTCCTTTGAAAGAGCTTTGGGCATAGCTAAACTTTCTCAAATGCGGGATGGATCAGGATTTCCTCTTGATGCGGTAGAAGAGGTCTAGTCTAGGTCATTTGCTATAGAATATGTTGGCAATGATCCTTTCTTTTATGGGAATCCCATATCCCATTGATTAGGTTTTGTTAGACTTTTAAGTTATAAAAAATAAGGTTACAAGGTTAGATTCAATAAAATTTTAGTTGGCAGATCTATAAACTAGAAGATCGTAACCAAACAATCAACTTACAATTGGCCAGTAATATCTGTTTACACAATTGAAAAACCTATTTACAAATGAAAATAATTAGAGGGAGGGAGGGAGATTGAGGAAAGATTTGTTGCACACGATTTAACCATAAAACAGGTAATATCAGAGGGCAGTGAGCTCCTTTAAATTTTGTCTTAACACGAAATATCAGAATTTTACGATGACCAATGTAAATTAGAGAAATAATTTTGTAGAGTTCAAACTTGAAACTGATGTCATGAGCTCATATAGGTTGACTCGGATTTCAAATGACGGAATTAAACTTTCATTAAAGATATATTTGTGACAACGACTTAAGCTAGCCAAGTAAGTGACCTTACTATCGGCATTGTTATATTTGATGTTGACACGTGCCCTGTGGTTCTGCACGTATCATATATATTGATATGTGTGAATTGTCTGTGGATTGATATGCTTCCTATATGTTATGTTATGTTATAATATGTGGTTAAGAATTATGGTACGATGTGCTCAAGGATATGTTTGAGATAGGATACGAGAAGGATGCACAAAACGAAATGTAACGATAGGAGTAAGATACGTTCATGAAACGTTAAGGTTAGGTTACATACCGGAGTGCTATGAATAGGAGAGATTGATGAAAGAATACGGTTAGGTTATGGGTAGAAAGGGATAGGTTTGTGATAGATTGATAGAACGATAGCGTTAGGGTACGTTCTTATGACGATATGACTAAGGTATGTTACGTAATGATATGTCTGTGATAGGTATAAGAACGTTAAGGCTATGGTAAGTTAGAGAACGATATGACTATGAAGTGTTTACGTTATGACTTGTTTATGATATGATACATTGTATGCTAGATTATTGTGCTTAAGTACGTAGTTATGTGAACTTAAATGTATGCTATATATGCTTTTAGTCTGATGTGATGTGTAATGCATGTAACGATATGAGGTCCTTGAATGATTATGGCATGTTTGTATGGAATATGTGAATGTGAACAGCATGAATTGTATGACATGAAACATGGTAAATTGTCTGGAACCATAACCCCGATAGAAATGTGTATGAAATGTGAAATGAAAATGAGAATGACATGAAGCCTAGAACGTAACAGGGGGGTTATGGTCATTAAAGATAAATGTATAAATAGGAGGACCTCATGCATTATGTGTGTTCATGCATCTGGGGGGATACCCCCATCCCATCACGAGGGTACGGACGCGTACATCCAATTGCAGGACAACGATCATTATGCATTGCATAGCGCTGCCGTGACGGTTCTAGTTTTAACGGGTCCTGGCATAAGGGGCTCCCAGAGTATGCCCACCGGATAAGAACAGTGGCCCAGCGGTGTGCAAACTAGCTGGTGAGCCCATACTCGCACGTATGGGCTGTGTGTAGAGTATATGGTACACGTCCACGATTACCCGTTAGGATAGCACCGTAGGAAAAACGAAATGAAACGAAAGATAGGTCCCATCATTTCATTGCATGTGATTGTTGCATTTAACACCAATAGTGGGGTCACTTACCGAGTATTTCTTTAAATACTCAAGCCATGTGCTACTACATTTTTTAGGTTAAGGCAAGACATTTCGGTACGGCTGACGACGGCATCGCAACTCGAGATCATGGCACATGCATAGGATAGTGGTATTTATTTTCTTAGACTTAGGATAGAATAAGATGTTTTAAACTTAAACGCTTATTTATTTTATTCCGGGTCTTTTGTTGTGTCGTTTTAAAGATGTTTTTGAAACACGTAAGTTCATGGCTGTGTTTTAAGTTAAAGGTTATGTTTTATGGAATTTAAATGAAGTCTTCCGCATTCAATATTTATGGTACGTATACAGTAACGACCTTAAATTAAGTAGAAACTTTTGAGTCGCTAGAGTTCAAAACTCAAATAGAAACTAAAATTGAAAGTGAAAACAAATAAAAATAAAAGTAAATTAATATAAAATAAGAAAATACTATAAAATTAAAATATTTAGAGTTTAATCTATCTCTACAAATATATTTTTCTCTTTATTTATAATTAGTCATAAAAAGAAATAATGGACAGTTCCTGATTCAAATCCAATTTCTTCATAAAACTGTACAAAATTTCTCTCTAACTCTCTTTCAAAACAATTCCCCTTTATTTTCTTCTTCTTCTTTTATTTTCCTTTCTTTCTTTTTTCTCGTTATTGAACTCTAATTAGGGATCTTACTGACCTCTAGTTAGGAAAGATGGGTCAAAATGAAAAAATTGAGAAATTAATCCTCATTTGAATTCGCGTTACAGCATAACATAACATAATACATGTCAAACACTCACAAAGTGACACGTGGAGGGGCTACGGAGCATGCGTTCTTAATACCTCATACAATTCATCCAACCAAGCTAATAGTAACACCATTCACCTGGTTGGCCGAAAGCGAAGTCACTAAATTTCCTGTATAGATGTCCATTAGATCACACTCATCGATGTCTAGTTCCAAAGCTAAATCCATACCGACTTCCTTCACTCTCTTTCCTTTTCTCTTTCTTTATTCATATCCACATTAGTTAGGGATAAAGAAAGGATGAGTTGGAGATTGAGAAATGGGAAGAGAAATAAAGAATGTGATGGAGGAAGAGGAGGAAATGGGAGGAAGTGGAGAACATGGATAAAATGAGCACGCACGCAACTCTTAAGCCAATTTGAACTCCTAGTAGCTTAAATAAAGTTGGTCCCCTCTAATCAAACAGGAATTTCTCTATGATCATTAAATTCTTATAGATTCCAAGCTTAATATCATTAATACAATTATGCTTTATCCTTAAGACGCCAAACATGAAACTAAAGTGCGTTCAGTTTAACTCCATTTTATTGCCAATATTGAATGATGTGTAGGGTATATTCTTGATTTACCTTAATGTTCTTGTGGCATGATAGTTCATATTAGTTAAGCTTTTTGCAAAATCCCAGTTAAAAGACAACAACGATGAACCTAGGTTTATTAGTCATTTCAAAGACAATTTCTTTGTCCATCTCATCGGTAATAATAGTTCAACTAAATCCATATTATGCAAAGAAACAAGTTTATGACCCATAATAACAACTACCTAAATTATGACCTAAAAATTTGAAAACATAAATTGTAATTGATAATTACACAAAAATTTCTCTAAATCCATGAACTCGTGTCCAATTAGTCAATCATAAAGATTGTAACTAGCATAGAGTAATTGAAGCCCCACATGAAGTAATTTAAAGTTCCTGACACTTAACTAAAGTTTATCTCATTTTTAAAGAAGCATGAGTTGCACTTAAGTTCATGAAATGCTTATAGACTCCAACTCTTAGTACTATTAATGTCAGTATGTTTCATATGAGTTTGTCATAAATGCATTCAATACAACTTTATTTTCTTGGTATACGAGGCAAAATAGAAGAATTAAATCAAACAAATTGATGAACTAAACTGAATTAATCCAACCAAAATTGATTAGTTTGTTTCCTTTGTTGGGTTGTCGGTTTATTTGATAACCTTGGTATATTATAAGAATTCAACTTTTCATTTTATAGCCGTCCAACCACTCAGAGAAAAATATATTTGATTAGAAGCTAAAAATATTTTGTTTGGTGGTATGATTCTCACTTAGGGTGCAAGAGGTTTTGAGTTCAATTCTTGTAATGCCCCTATGTCTAAATCCTTTCTTATCCAAGGACTTCATATTAATATAAACTTTTTGTTCCTATTATCAAACATACCTCTTAACTTCTGTACACCAATTGTTGGGAAACAAAGACTTTACATCCCAAGACTTTATACTTACCATCTTAGGAAACAAAGAAAAAAAAAAAAGAAGTTCTTATTATGTTCTTGTTTTGTTCTCCACGACATATTCTCATCGAGGACTTCATGTGTTTCCTGCAATACAACAAAATACGACCTTAATATCTAGGCTCAAGGCTTCATACATACGTTTCAAATGGCATAACAAGGTCATTTGGTCTAGTGGTATGATTCTTGCATTGGGTGCGAGAGGTCTTGAGTTCAATCCTCGAAATGTGCCCCTTCAAGAAATTGTAGAATTGAAGATATTTATTAAGTAAATAAACACACATTAAAATGACAAAAGTTAAATACATACATTCCCATGATATTGTGAATATGCCAAAGGTAACACATAATAAGAACTTTTAGCCCCTCAACTCCCAACAAATATAGATTTCAAACTTGAGAAAAAAAATCATATCGAGTGAGAGCTAAAAATGATAGATGTTCAAGAAGGGAAATTTGGTCTAGTGGTATTATTCGTACTTAGGGTGTGAGAGGTCCTGAGTTCACATCTTAGAATGCCCCTGTCCTTAATTCTCTTATTACTTCGGTTATCAATTTACTCGCACGTTTTTTCTAGCATGAGATAGCAATCCCGTTATAAATATTGTTAAATGGTATGGTAGCAAGGGACGAAGTACGGTTAAATAGTAGCAACGGTATGGTAGCAAGGGACGAAGTACGGTTAAATAGTAGCAACGAATGCTCAACGTATTATAAATATTGTTGCTCAACGTATTATAAATATTGTTGCTCAACGTATTATAAATATTGTTGCTCAACGTATTATAAATATTGTTGCTCAACGTATTATAAATATTGTTGCTCAACGTATTATAAATATTGTTGCTCAACGTATTATAAATATTGTTGCTCAACGTATTATAAATATTGTTGCTCAACGTATTATAAATATTGTTGCTCCACGTATTAAAAATATTGTTGCTCAACGTATTATAAATATTGTTAAATGGTATGGTAGCAAGAGACTAGTAAAATTGTGAAAGGGACGAAGTAAATATTTGAGCTGGGTCATTCATAATCTTAAAGGCACAAGTAGGTTCTAAAGCACAAAAACATGTGGATAAATTTTAAATATAGAGGCGCATAAAATATATGGACTAGCAACTAAAAATTATAGATTCACTACAAGGGCATTTGGTCTAGTGGTATGATTCTTGCTTCGGGTGCGAAAGGCGTTACACCCTCGACCCACACAAATTGTTCTATGATATTTTTTTCTAGGAACTCTTTGTTATGTTAAGGGGCACAGATTCTCTATTGCACTGATCTCCCAATAGTAGTTTTACTTAGGTCATCTGTCGTCACAATCCTTTTAAGGAAGATGCGCCCAAATAACCAGTGAACAATAACATTTAAAGAAGTTTCAGAGAGCGAGAAGAGGCGTAATATAGAATAGGAATGAGAAGGGTACCAAAATTTTCAGTGAGTCGTATAAGGATCACGTAAATAGTCAAAAGATCCACTACAAGGGCATTTGGTCTAGTGGTATGATTCTTGCTTCGGGTGCGAGAGGGATCGAGTTTGATTCTTGGAAATGCCCCAACAATTATATCAAATTGAATAAAGAAATAATTTAAATGGATGTTTGGTAAAAAAAAATAAAAAAATAAAAAAAAAAATAAAAAAAAATAAAAAATACAAAGGGAAGAAGAACAAGGGAAGCATTCTTCAACCTACATGCATGCTCCAAGCCCAACTCACGTAAATAGTCAGAAGATCCAGCCCACAACCGAAGGGAACCATTCTTGAATAGCATTTGAAATGCCCCAGTCTCTCGTTGAGGAGTCTCTTCCAATCTACTAGGTGCTATTGAAAATCACTTCTCGGTTCGTTGACTCTTCATTTCTTCTCTGTTGGTGTCTTTCCTACTTTCTTCACATGAAATTTTTTCTTCTTTGCATGACGTCATACCACCTGCTTCTGCTTGATGTCTTCTTGGTCCGAATAATAACGTTTCAAGTTACTGACGTGGACAACAAGATTAGTCCGCATCCATAAGAGCAATTGGATCCTATATGATGTCTTGATAATCTTGTGGATAACTTCGACTAGTCCATAGTATTTTTGCACCCGTCTTTGGTTCTTGTTACTTTGAACTCGAAGTTGATCTAATGTTAACTTATATGAACTCTCTATTTTTCTTGAAATTATTGTTGTCGACGCTTCTGACTGACCATTCTCTTCATCCGTCTGGTATTTCTATGTGAATATGTGTTGCTTCAGTGGCTTGTTTTTGTCTTCCTTCTCCAATATTGGCGTTGGCTTGGTGTCTTTGCCTAGCATTTGAGTGATCACTGACAAGAGCCTTTGGGGGTCTAATGAACTCGACAGTTAACAAGTCATTTAGCTTTTCATAGAATTTAGCTAGCTCAAGCTCAGCCACATGACATTTGTTTGTGGCAGGCGATCTCGATTGCAACATAAAACTAATCTTGTGATTTATCTCTCCTGGTTGGGATAAATCCATTATCTGACCTTCTTGTTTTGCATCGTGGTGTTCATGTAGTGGCAACAAGGTTTCTATTGAGGTTGACTCACTCGAGCTCCCCTTTTCAATTACAACAATAGTAGCAAGCGTAGATTCATCATGGCTAAGATTCTTTCTCAACTGTAGTATTGACATCATTTTCACCCCTCTTGGTTGATGGATGTTTTTCTGAATGATCGTCGGATTAGACTCCGTTACTACTAGGAATTTTGCTAGGGACATGTAAATGACTTTGTGTTCCAGTAGGACGTTCATCCCTAACACGACGTCAAAGTCATCCATTTCAACTATCACAAAATGATTTGCCTAGTCCAAGGCTCCAACTTGATTAGAGTTCTCATTGTGACTCTTAAGACTGATAAAGCTTCCAATTTGACGGTGTTCATCTTTCCTGTATCTCGATGCCAAAGGATGCTAAAATATTTTGCATTGGTCTCGATCATTAGTTGTGGGTGGTTCTAGAGTTGACAATGGTGTTCCTTGCTACTTTGTGCTTTATCCAGACCTCAACATACATAATATAATATAATATATATATATATATATATATATATATATATATATATGCTTTTAACTATAACACATATAGTCCATGAAAGAATTGTAACTCTTATGCTCATTAATATTATAATGGTTACTACCTAAATTATAACCTAAAGGTAGAGAATTGATGTCCAATTAGCCAACCCTAAATTTGTAATCTTGGTAGAGTGATTGAAATTAATGGAAGTAGTTTAAACTCCTAGTACCTTAAATGAAGTTGATCTCTTCTAATAAAACATGAATCTCTTTAATATCATTAATACAATTATGCTTCATCTTTGAACCTTTCAAACAGGAAACTAAAAGTGCGTTTAATTGAACTTCGTTTGATTGTCATCTTGAATGATGTGCAGGATATATTCTTGATTTACCTTGATATTTCATATTAGTTAAGCTTTTTGCAAAATCACAAGTAAACGACAACAACAACGATGAGCTTGGGTCTGTTTATTATTTTAAAGAAATTTTTTTCTCCATTTATCCGTAATAACTCTCCGACTTCCTTCACTCTCTTTCTTTTTCTCCTTCTTTATTCAAATTGGCATTGGTTAGGGATGAAGAAAGAATGAGTTGGAGATTGAGAAATGGGAAGAGAAATAAAGAATGTGATGGAGGAAGAGGAGGAAATGGGAGGAAGTGGAGAACATGGATAAAATGAGCACCCACGCAACTCTTAAGCCATGTCGAATTCCTAGTACCTTAAATAAATTTGGTCTCCTCTAATAAAACTGGAATTTCTCTTATGATCATTAAATTCTTATAGACCCCAAGCTCAATATCATAAATACAATTATGCTTTATCTTGAACACACCAAACACGAAACTAAAGTGGGTTCAATTTAACTCCATTTTATTGCCATCTTGAATGATGTGTAGGGTATATTCTTGATTTAACTTAAAGATCTTGTCGGATAATAGTTTATATTAGTTAAGCTTTTTGCAAAATCACAGTTAGAAGACAACAACGATGAACCTAGGTCTATTAGTCATTTCAAAGACAATTTCTTTGTCCATCTCATCGGAATGACAGTTCAACTACCATATTATGTAAAAAACAAGTTTACGACTCATAACACCAACTACCTAAATTATGACCTAAAAATTTGGAAACATAAGTTGTAGTTGATAATTGCACAAAAATTTCCGTAAATCCATGAACTTGTGTCCAATTAGTCAATCCTAAAGATTGTAACTAGCATAGAGTAATTGAAGCTCCACATGAAGTAATTTAAAGTTCCCATTACTTAACTAAAGTTCATCTCATCTTTAAAGAAGCATGGTTTGCACTTAAGTTCATGAAATGCTTATAGATTCCAACTCTTAGTACTACTAATGCCAGTATGTTTCGTATGAGTTTGTCATAAATGAAACTAAGGTCCATTCAATACAACTTTATTTTGTTGTCATAGAGGCAAAATAGAAGAATTAAATCAAACAAACTGATAAACTAAACTGAATCAATCCAACCCAAATTGATTAGTTTGTTTCCTTTGTTGGGCTGTTGGTTTATTTGATAATCCTCGTATATTATAACAATTCAATATAAAATGCCTTACTTACAAGTAAAATATTAGACCATCAACTTTTCATTTTATAGCCGTCCAACCACATAGAGAAAAATATATTTGAGTAGAAGCAAAAAAAAATATTGGGTATTTAAGAAAAGGCATTTGGTTTAGTGGTACGACCCTCACTTACGGTGCAACCTCAAATTCCCCTATATCTAAATCTTTTCTTATCAAAGAACTTCATATTTATTCATATTTATATAAACTTGTTGTTCCTATTATTTACTTTTCAAACATACCTCTTAACTTCTCTACATCAATTGTTGGGCAACAAAGTCGACATAAAGGAATTAGAAAAGAGATATCAAAACTTAAACATGTTGCTACTCTTGAAGGGGCATTCCGAGAATCGAACTTGAGACCTCTCGCACCCAAAGCGAGAATCATACCACTAGACCAAATGCCCTTATTATGCCACTTAAAATGTATGTATGAATCCTTGGGCCTAGGTATTAAGGTCGTATTTTGTCATATTGCATGAAACACATGAAGTCCTCGATGCGCTTGAACTGAAGCCTTGGATGTAGAATGTGTCTTAATAACATAATAAGAACAAAGAGCTCTCTACAAGACCTGCTTCAGATTTGGATAGGCATACTCACCAAAATGAAGTAAATAAGTACAATAAAATGACACACGTTAAATACATACATTCCCATGAAATTGTGAATGTGAATGATAATCCAAATAATAATATCAATGCATTCTATGTCGAAGTGATTCATAAATTATACCTAATTTTCTACCATTTTGGACCTATTATTGATGACGAGACATTTAGGATTTTGTGACATGAGAATTGTTGGGATGTAGCTTTGATGGTAGAGTGTTTGCTTTGCATGTGAGAGGTATGTGGATCGATACCCTTCTTCTCCAAAATAATTTATTATTAAATATGTAATTTCTTTTCAATTTTTCCTTAGTCATGACATGTTGAGTAGCGATATTACTAGGGTTTTGTGGTGCAAGTATTGTGGGAATGTAGCTCAGATGGTAGAGCGCACACCCGCATCTCCAAAAGAAACTATTTGGTTTTTATTATTAATATTTTATTTCTGTTCAATCTTTCCTTATTTATGACATAATAAGCGGAGATATTTTTTTCATTTTCACAATTATTGATGACGGGTCATTTAGGGGTTTATAATGTAAGAATCGTGGGGATGTAGCTCAGATGGTAGAGCTTCCCATGTTGGAAGTACGGGATTGATACCTTCCTTCTCCAAATGAATCGATTATTAAATATATTATTTCTTTTCAAAATTTTCATATTTACTACATGATGAGCAGAGATAGTTTTTCATTTTCACTATTATTAAGGACGAGATGTTTAGGGTTTTGTAACATAAGAATTGTGGGTACGTAGCTCAGATGGTAAAGTGTTTGCTTTGTATGCGAGAGGTATAGGGATTGATACCTTACATCTCTAAAATAAAACTATCTATTATTAAATATATTTTTTACTTTCAATTTTCCCTCATTCATGTCATGACATGTTGAGTAGCAATATTTCTTCATTTTCATTATTATTGAAATTAAATCCAGGCCACTAACTTCTTTGGTGGGGAGACTATAAATATCCTAATGTCCTCAAATTATTATTATGTAAAAATTAGATTCCAGAGGAATGAAATTGATCTCTCAAGTTTAGAAGTTCCCCTTAAAAATTCGAGCATTATCTCTACCATTTCTAAGTTTCACTATTATTGAGATTAAATCGAGGTCACTAACTTCTTTTGTGGGGAGACTATAAATATCCTCCTGTCCTCAAGTTATTATGTAAAAATTAGATTTAAGAGGAATGAAATTGATCTCTCAAGTTTAGAAGTTCCCCTCCCTACCATTACTAAGTTTCAAGCAATTATTATGTGAAAATTAGATTTTAGAGGAATAAAATTAATCTCTCGAGTTTAGAAGTTCCCCTTAAAAATTCGAGCATTATCTCTACCATTTCTAAGTTTCACTATTATTGAGATTAAATCGAGGTCACTAACTTCTTTTGTGGGGAGACTATAAATATCCTCCTGTCCTCAAGTTATTATGTAAAAATTAGATTTAAGAGGAATGAAATTGATCTCTCAAGTTTAGAAGTTCCCCTCCCTACCATTTCTAAGTTTCAAGCAATTATTATGTGAAAATTAGATTTTAGAGGAATAAAATTGATCTCTCGAGTTTAGAAGTTTCCCTTAAAAATTCGAGCATTATCTCTACCATTTCTAAGTTTCAACCAATTGTTGGGGGTAGAATTGCACATGAGTCTATCAAGTTAGATTGTGTGGTTGAGTGAAATTCTCAACCTTCTACTTATTTTTGGGATTTATTCTCTTCCTATTCATTGTAATTTATTCTAATACAAACAAGTTTGTCTTCTAGGGAATGTATTAAACACATGGGTTTATTAATTATTGTGAACTTTTATTTAAAATGAAGTAAATACAAATAGAGTAAGTATATATACCAATAAAAGAGGAAATATGTTTACTAGAACATTTTTTTTAATATGAGATAGAAGTAAACATACCCGTAAAAAGAAACTACATAAACTTAAAGAAGTTGATCCCATTTTACAATATAAATATTGTTAAAGGATAGCAAAGAAGTAGTTTTGACATATCAATGTAGGTTTTGAAAACTAAAATTAAAAAATTAAAAAATTAAAAAATTAAAAAAATTAAAAAATATATATAAAATAAAAGTCGTTTTCAAAAACTTAGTTTGTTGTGAAATTTTGCTTAAAATTCAAATGTATTGTTTCAATATCTATCCCAAAGGAATGCTTATGCTTTAGTGGCAATGCAGCTTCAACCAAAATAATTTGAGCTTGGTCATTCACAATCTTACAGGTACAAGGTAGGAATTATAGGATATGAACTTTATTTATGTCAATATTTTTTACATTCAATTTTCCATTATTCCTGACATGTAGAGTAGCGATATTTCTTCATTTTCACTATTATTGATGAAGGAAAATTTAGAGTTTTGTGATTTAAAAGTTGTGGGTATTTAGCCAGATGGTAGAGCGCCTGCGTAGCATGCGAAAGGTACGGGGATCTATACCCTGCATCTTCAAAAGAAACTATTTGTTATTCATATTTTATTTCTATTCAATCTTTCCTTATTTATGACATAATGAGACGAGATATTTTTTTATTTACACAATTATTGATGACCGGACGTTTATTATTTTCCAATGTAAGAGTTGTGCGGATGTAGATCAAATGGTAGAGCACTTGCTTCTCATGTGGGTAGTACGGGGATCAATACCTTGCATCTCCAAATGAACGAATTATTAAATATATTATTTCTTTTCAAAATTTTCATATTTACGACATAATGAGCAGTATAGTTTTTCATTTTTACTATTATTGATGACGAGACGTTTAGGGTTTTGTGATATAAGAATCGTGGGGATGTAGCTCAGATGGTAGAGCGCTTGCTTTGCATGCGAGAAGTATGGGGATTGATACCCTACATCTCTAAAACAAAACTATTTATTATTAAAAATGTTATTTCTTTTAAGTTTTCCTTATTCATGACATGTTAAGTAGCGATATTTCTTCATTTTCACTATTATTGATGATGGAAAATTTATTTGTGATGCAAGAATTCCGGGGATGTAGCACAGATGGTGGAGAGCTCGCTTAGCAGGCGAGAGGTACGGGGATGGATACCCCGCATCTCCAAAAGAAACTCTATTCAATCTTTCCTTATTTATGACATCATGAGCCGAATTATTTTTTCATTTTCACTATTATTGATGATGGGACGTTTAGGATACCCCGCATCTCCAAAAGAAACTCTATTCAATCTTTCCTTATTTATGACATCATGAGCCGAGTTATTTTTTCATTTTCACTATTATTGATGATGGGACGTTTAGGATTTTCTAATGTAAGAATCAGAATCATCAGAATGTAGATTAGATTAAGAAACTCTATTCAATCTTTCCTTATTTATGACATCATGAGCGGAGATATTTTTTCATTTTCACTATTATTGATGACGGGACGTTTAGGGTTTTCTGATGTAAGAATCAGAATCATCAGAATGTAGATTAGATTTTAGATCGCTTTCTTAGCATGTGAGAAGTATGGGGATCCTGAGAATGTAGATTAGATTTTAGATCGCTTTCTTAGCATGTGAGAAGTATGGGGGATCCATACTCGCATCTCTAAAGGATTAATGAGTAGCGATATTTTTTCATTTTCACTATTATTGATGATAAGACGTTTAGGATTTTATGTCATAAGAATCTTGGGGATGTAGCTCAGGTGGTAGAGCGCTCGCTTTGCATGCAAGAAGTATAGGGATCGATACCCCGCATCTCCAAAATAAAACTATCTATTATTAAATATGTTATTTCTTTTCAATTTTTCCTTAGTCATAACATGTTGAGTAAAATTTAGGATTTTGTGGTGCATGGTGCAAGTAATGTGGGGATGTAGCTCAGATGGTACAGCATGTGAGAGGTATGGGGATTGATACCAAAATTTAGGATTTTGTGGTGCAAGTAATGTGGGGATGTAGCTCAGATGGTACAACGCGAGCATGTGAGAGGTATGGGGATTGATACCTCATTTGAATCATGGAGATGTAGCTTAGATGGTAGAGCACTTGCTTTGCAAGAGGTATGGGGACTGGGACTGGTAGATAACTATCAATTATTAAATATATTAATTATTTTCAATTTATTTTTATTTATGACATAATGTGCAGAGATAGTTTTTTATTTTCACTCTTATTGATGACAAGACATTTAGGATTTTATGATGTAAGAATCGTGTGAATGTAGCTCAGATGGTAGAGTGCTCGCTTAGCATGCGAGAGGTATGGCGATCAATACCTCTTATCTCCGAAAGAATCTATTCGTTAAATATTTCTTCATTTTCACTATTATTGATGAGAGAAAATTTAGAGTTTTGTGATATAAGAGTTGTGGGGATGTAGCTTAGATGGTAGAGCGTTCGCTTAGCATGCAAGAGGTATAGTTTTGTGATATAAGAGTTGTGGGGATGTAGCGATGGTAGAGCATTCGCTTAGCATGCAAGAGGTATAGTTTTGTGATATAAGAGTTGTGGGGATGTAGCTTAGATGGTAGAGCGTTCGCTTAGCATGCAAGAGGTATAGCTTGCATATTTGCATCTCTAGAAGAAAATATATTTCCTTATTTATGACATAATGAGCAGAGATATTTTTTTCGTGGGATGTAGCTCAAATGGTTTTATTTCTATTCAATCTTTTCTTATTTTGATATATTGAGCATAGATATTTTTTTATTTTCACTATTATTGGTGATGGTAGGTTTAGGATTTGATGACGTAAGAATTTTGGGGATGTAGGTCAGATGGTAGAGCGCTAGCTTCGCATGTGAGAAGTACGGTGCGATACCCTGCATCTCCAAAGGAATCCTACTACCAAATATTCTGTTTCTATTTCAATTTTTCTTATTTATGATATAATGAGAAGGGATAGTTTTCATTTTCAATATTTTATTCTATTCAATTTTTCCTTATTTTTTACTTAATGAGCAGAAATATTTTTTCATTTTCACTATTATTCATGACCTGCAGTTTTGGGTTTTGTTAGGTAAGAATTATGGGGATGTAGCTGGTAGAATGCATCTCCTAAAGAAACTATTAGTTATTAATATTTTATTTCTATTAAATTTTTCCTTATTTTTAACATAACGATCAGAAATATTTTTTCATTTTCACGACGCACAGTTTTGGGTTTTGTTATGCAAGAATTGTGGAAATGTAGCTAAGATGGTAGAGTGCTCTGTTTGCATGCGATGGTACGGGGATCGATACCTTGAACACCCCGCTCTGTATTCCTAAATGCTCTATAATATGGTGGTGCCTCAATGGGATAGATATTTTATATGGGCTGTATACACCTTTAAATGTGGTTTGCTACTCGCAAAAAAGATAGGGATAGTTAAATTTTTAAGTCACTTTTGAGAAGTATGGTGTGGGATAAATTGGATTATTGCCTATTATTTCTAAGAATATATTAAGTCTTGGGACTAATGTTTGTCATTTGTAGAGATGACATATAACCGAGGAATTCATAGTACCGTTCTCCTTTAAAGAAATTCATAGTACCACTCATTTGTTCTCCTTCTGAAAATGTTTATGGATTTAATCTGCCTATTATTTCTAAGGATATTAAGTCTTGGGACGAATGTTTGCCATTTGTGAGATGGCATATAATAGAGCAATTCATAGGATCGTTCTCCTTTAGAGCAATTCATAGTACAACTCATTGTTCTCCTTTTGAAGATGTTTATGGATTTAATCCACTTACTCCTCTTGATTTGCTTCCTATTCCTTCTAATATTTTTGTGAGTAAAGCAACCACAAGTAAGGCAGATCTGATCAAAACATTGCATAAACAGGTGAAAGGAGACAATTGAGAAACAAAAAGTTATTTTAAGAATTAAATATTTTTGTGAGTAAAGCAACCATAATTAAGGTCTGATCAAAATATTCCATAAAGAGGTGAACGAGACAATTGAGAAACAAAATTTCAAAGTTGCTTAAAGAATTAACAAAGGATGGAAGGAAATGATTTTTCAACCCGATAACTGGGTTTGGATACATTTTCGCAAGGAGCGATTTCCATCTTAAAGGAAGACAAAGTTACATCCAAGAGGGGATAACCCTTATCAAGTCAAGTAATTAATAACAATGCATATAAAATGATCTTCCTGGAGAATTTTCAACACATTCTACTTTCAATTTTTAATGTTGTTGACTTGAGTCCTTTTGATGTAGGTGATGATTCTTTTGATTCGAGGACGAATCCTTTTGAAGAGGGCGAAGATGATAAGGATCACAGTGATCCAAATGTTCCAACTAGACCGCCAAGAAGATTCAACAAGCATTTATTCTTCATCTATAAAATTGGATAGGCTTTGTTCAACTCTCATTTCATGTGTTACAAGCTTATTCGATTGAGAAAGAACCATTTGGAGCTTTAGAAGTGAATATTTACACAGTTGAAGTGAAGATGAAGTTGCAAGCCTCATTAGATGAGTTGTTAGAAAACTTTATTTATTTTTAATTCATAAAGTATGTAATGGTCAAATTGACCTGGTCATTGGTGGAGATTCAAGTGGATTGAGATTAAATCCAGACCACTAACTTCTTTTGTGGGGAGACTATATATATCCTCAAATTATTATCTACAAATCAGATTTTAGAGGAATGAAATTGATCTCTGAAGTTCAGATGTTCCCCTTAAAAATCAGCATTATCTCTCTCATTTCTTAGTTTCAAGCAATTGTTGGGGGTAGAATTGCGTTTCCGGTAGAATTGCACATGAGTCTATCAAGTTTGATTGCGTGGTTGAGTGAAAATTCTCAACCTTCTACTTATTTTCGAGATTTCTTCTCTTCCTATTCATTGTAATTATCTTAATACAAACAAATTTGTTTTTTCGGAGAATGTATTAAACACATGGGTTTATTAATTACGGTAAACTTTTATTTAAAATGAAGTAAATACAAATGGAGTAAGTATTTAAAATATATTAAGCAACTGGGTTTATTAATTATGTTTACTAGCACATTTTTTTTAAACATGAAATAGAAGTAAACTTAGTAATAAAAAGAAACTAAATAAACTTAAAAGCATATAAATATTGTTAAAGGGTAGCAAAGAAGTAGTTTTGACATATCTAGGTTTTGACAACTAAAATTAAAAACTAAAAAAATTAATAAATTAAAAATTAAAAAATAAATATAAAATAAAAGTGTTTTCAAAAACTTAGTTTGTGGTGAAATTTATCTATCCCAAAGGAATGCATATGCTCTAGTGGCAATGCAACGGAATGCATATGCTCTAGTGGCAATGCAACTTCAACCAAAATAATTTGAGTTGGGTCATTCATAATCGCAAAGATACACGGTAGGAATTATAGGATATGAACTTTATTTATGTCAATATTTCTTAATAATATTAATTGAACTACATCCAATTGATTTGAAGAACAAATTCTATTATGTGATGGACAATGTGAAATTAACGTGGCAATAATAGTAGGTTCTAAAGCACAAAAAAAAAAAAAAATACATGGATAAATTTCAAATCTTGAGGCACACAAAATACATGGACTAGCAACTAAAAATGATTGATCCACGTCAAAGGCATTTGGTTTAGTGGTATGATTCTTATTTCGGGTGCGAGAGGTCTTGAGTTCACAATTATATCAAATTAAATAGTTTGTTGGTTTCTTTGTTGGGTTGTTGGTTTATTTGATAACTCCTTGAATATTAGAATAATTCAATATTAACATGTCTTACTTACCATCTTAGGAAACAAAAATTAAGGCGAGCAACCTAGTGCTTTAATAAATACTCTTCCTTATGATTACATATTAATGGTTAGATTATCTAATCTGGACAATGAATTTCATTGGATTGGGGGACAGATAGGTGGCACAGAATATTAAAATAATTCAATATTAACATGTCTTACTTACCATCTTAGGAAACAAAAATTAAGGCGAGCAACCTAGTGCTTTAATAAATACTCTTCCTTATGATTACATATTAATGGTTAGATTATCTAATCTGGACAATGAATTTCATTGGATTGGGGGACAGATAGGTGGCACAGAATATTAAAATAATTCAATATTAACATGTCTTACTTACCATCTTAGGAAACAAAAATTAAGGCGAGCAACCTAGTGCTTTAATAAATACTCTTCCTTATGATTACATATTAATGGTTAGATTATCTAATCTGGACAATGAATTTCATTGGATTGGGGGACAGATAGGTGGCACTAATGTTGTCACGCCACAGGCTAGGCGATCGTGCTTGCGAAATCCCGAGCTCACGCAAGAGGACTTGGATCCAGGTTAATTTGGCAGTGGCATAAGCAACCGCCTTGCGAGAAACAATCGATTATTTCCTTGAACTCCTGGAGATAAGATTGCCACCAAAGAAGAGCGGGACAATAAATCTTGAATGTATTTATGTTGTGTTAGAACAAGTCCATTGGAAGTATGGTAGATCTCAATCCCAAGAAAATAACTCAAAATGCCAAGATCCTTGACGGCATAATCATCCTGAAGCTCTGTAAGAAGTTTCTTAGTAGCCGTAGAAGATAAGCTGATGATAATCTTTTTCAACTGTGTTCATTAACTTAGTAGCCGTAGCAGATAAGCTGATGATAATCTTTTTCAACTGTGTTTATTAACTTACCCTACAGCTAATTGTGTAAGACCCATTAAACGTAACATACCTTATAGCTAATTGTATAAGACCCATTAAACGTATGTATCAAATAAACATACCTTAACATACCTTAGTAGCCGTACCATATAAGCTGATGATAATCTTTTTCAACTGTGTTTATTAACTTACCCTACAGCTAATTGTGTAAGACCCATTAAACGTAACATACCTTATAGCAAATTGTATAAGACCCATTAAACGAATCAATCTCTAGATGAAGAATTTTGTACTCAAAGTTCTAAATTTGAAACTTAAAATGTTTACAGAAAGTAAACAGATGGGTTCCAATGTTCTGAGCCTCCATTTGCTTATTTTTCTTTAAACTCTCCTAGAAAAACTAACTATTTGGGCTCTTAATGAATCAATCTCTAGATGAAGAATTTTGGACGCAAAGTTCTAAATTTGAAACTTAAAACGTTTACATAAAGTAAACAGATGGGTTCCAACGTTCCGAGCCTCCATTTGCTTATTTTTCTTTAAACTCTCTTAGAAAACTAACTATTTGGCCTCTCGAATGTTGGATATGGAGGCTGACTATTTGCAGTAAAAATATGATAGAGTAGGCAATCCATTTGCCTAATATATATAAATATATATACTAAATATTTATATATAGTAGGCGGTTATATCTGTTAAATCTATATATATAATAAATTGAAATCATATATATACCCATTAGTCGATGCTTTCAAAATGTACATTTCTCATTCTTCATACCCTCTCTTTGCATACTTCATTAATACAAAACTTTTAGTCAATATATCTCCTTACATTTTCTCTATCATGTTTTTTGTGTTCATTTACATCGAGTGTGTGTGTTGTTGTGTGATCCTAATAATGGGCATTAGAGCGAAGCGAGATTCACCGCAATCTATGAGGATGGAAAGTTCAAAGACAATAATTGAAAAGTTTGATGGATTCGATATCAGTTTCTAGAAGATGTAGATTGAAGATTATATGTACCATAAAAATCTTTAGAAACCCATTTTGGGGGTGAAGCCGGATACCATAACCGCGGAGGAGTGGAAACTCAAGGATCGTCACACCTTACGGTTGATCTGGTTGATGCTGTCCAGGAACACGACGTTCAACATTATCAAAGAGAAGATGACATCGGGCCTATTGAAGGTGTTGTCGAATATGTACGAAAATTCGTCGGCTATGAAGAAGATGTTGTCAAATATATACAAATGTCTGAAGGTAGATTTGTTGCAGATCATATAAATTAGTTCAATGTGATTGTCAGTCAATTGAGCTCAGTGGAAATTATGTTTAAAAAATGAAATTAAAGCTTTAATTTTGATGTCATCTTTACCCGAGACGTGGTATACTGTTGTTGCTGCAATCAACAGTTCACGAGAATCTAATAAACTTAAGTTTGATGAAATTTGAGATGTCGGTAAAAGTATTCCCAAATGGGAAATTAGAGATTCATCTGGCAATACTCTCAGTGTTGATCGAAGGGAAAGAAGTAAATCAAAGAGCCGAAGGGAAAGAAGTAAATCAAAGAGCCCAAACAAACATGGGCGATCAAAATAAAGGGATCGAGAAAATTCTCCAAACAAACCAAACATAAAGTGTTAAAAATGTGGAGAAAAATGACACTTTCGGACAAATTGTACAAAATTGAAGAAAAGAAAAATCAAAATATATTATTTCTTTTCAATTTTTTCTTATTTACGACATAATGAGCCCGGATAATTGTGTGGATGTACCCCAGATGGTAGAGCAATTATTTTGCATGCGAGAGGTGCAGGGATCGTTACCATGCATCTCCAAAGAATACTATCAATTGTTAAATATATTATTCTTTTCAATTTTTTCTTATTTATGACATAATGAGGAGAGATAGTTTTTCATTTTCACTATTATTGATGACGGGACCTATGAGTTTTGTGATGTAACAATTGTGAGGATGTAGCTAAGATGGTAGTGCTCTCTTTGCATGCGAGAGGTACGGGGATCGGTTGCCCACATCTTCATTAGTCTTCTTTTACCCGCATCTCCATTAGTCTTCTTTTATTAATGATCAATCAGTAGAATTGATTGTATTTGTTGGGTTTTATGTCCTAAAACTCATAGTTTGAATTTATTGAATAAAGTGAATGTTACGATGATTAATCTAAATCCAATAAACTAAGAACACTCGAGCTATAGTATGATTACTTGAACTATATGTAGATACACCAGAGTGGATGAAGTTCAAGTATATAGTCAAATCCAATAAACTAAGAACACTCTGGCTATTGTATGATTACTTGAACTATATGTAGATACATCAGAGTGGATCAAGTTCAAGTATATAGTCAAAATGATCTATAGTACAGGGATAAGGTTGAGTACCTTATTCTAGGGACACTATGGATGCGGCCCACTTTTGTATATGATATAAACAATGTGATCACTAAATTGTACATGTGGAGACATGTGAGTGGGGGCGTCCTATGCAATGAGTATTGCATAAGATCGGACCATGAAGAAAACCACTCACAACTTTATAATGTCGTTTATTGTTGAGACTAATTTTTTCATTCGATGACCTAGGTAACTCGATCTTAATCCTAAGCTAACTATGAACTCCTGTTTATTCGGAATTATCCTTAGATTTGCATGGGTGAGAGTGGCCCGAGTTCGCCGACTCAATAAGCCTCCCATTTCAGGGGTAAGACTGGTGAATAGTTGGGGACATAGAGTGTAAGATGAAATTCACTCCTACCCGCTTTTAGGGATAATAGAGAGGTTGTTCACTCAAGTACTGACTCCAAGTCTTGAATAAGGGGCCCCACCCTCTCACTGGCCCGAGAGGGGTTTGGTTTGGTAATTAGACCACAAACCAATTGTTCATTAGATGATCAGTGGGACTCAAGGAACAAGAAGTAACTTTAGGGGTAAAACAGTAAATTGACCCAACTCTAGTTACGAACAACCTGTGAAGGATCGACTTACTAATCATGGAAATATCAATTGGACAGAAATATATATAGTGAGGGGAGTGCAACTACTAGGCTATAGTGGAGTGTCCTAGTAGTTAACGAATGTTGGTTAACAAGGTTAATGAGTTTAGCCAGTTAATCTCGGATCGTTAGAGCCCATGATCTGTAGGTCCATTAGGTCCCCCTGCTAGCTCATATCGGACTGAACCTTAGAACAGTGTGACGAGTGAGTTCGAAGTGTTTGAATTCAAATTAGGGAATATACGCTAAATATATACGATATATTTAACCGCATTTTGTTTTATTTATGAATTAAACAAAAAGAGAGAATTAGAGATTTTTAAATAAGATTTAAATATTTTAATTATGAATAGGGATTCATAATCAATATAATGAATATGTGCTGGAATTGATTGGGATTGACATTTTATTTAATGTAAATTTTAATTAAATTGTTTAATTAATCATTTATTATTATTTTTATTTGAAATTAATTATTTAAATTAATTGTTGAATTAAAATAAAGAAAGTCAAAATGTTGACTTCGCCCAATGGTAAAATCCATGTTTGAGTTAGTGGAATATCTAGTGTCAATATATGGTTTAACTAAACTTGCATGTGCCACATAATCCCACAAATTTGAGTGGAATTTTTTGTGTCAAAATTTGGTTAAATCAAACTTGCATGCTTTCGGTAATCCCACAAATTTTGAGTGTCAAATTTAGTAATCTCAAATTTGCATGAACATGCAAATATGACTCTATAAATTGATTAAGGTACATGGAAAGTTTGCTTGAAAAACTTTGAGAAAATCGCTCAAAACTCTCTCTTTACATATACTAAATTCCTATCAAGTTTAGTCACTCACCGGATTGCACAATCTCGTTCTAAGGCCGAAGAATAGTAGGGAAGACATTAGTGGTGGTTCGAAACCGGTTCGTGAGGAAAAAGAAATTTGAACTACAAAAGGTTAGTATTCAAACTCATTGAGTTTTAATGCTTTTGAACATGCTAGCTAATTTACTATAATTGTTGTACTTAGAGTGCCTAAGATCCAAATTTCTTCCGCACGTGTTATAGCAACACCATCAATTGGTATCAGAGCAAGTTTTAGGCACTTCATTTACATTAATTTGAACATGGTGGGTACCATTTCATGAATGAAATTTTGTGGTTGCTAAAGTGGATGTTTATGGTTTTTTTTTTTTTTTTTTTTTTTTTTTTTTTTTTTTTTTTTTTTGCTTCCATTGTATTCAATTATAGTAATTGGCCTAATGTATATGGGTTAATGAGTGAAGAAAGGTCTGTAATTTTTATGGAGTCATTAGAATCCATTTTAGTTGATCGAAAATGGAAGAGATAGCAAGCTGAACTGAAGAAGATGGAAGAGGTGGTTCGGGTGTTTTTTTCTGCCAGTTAGGGTCCGGTTCAACGTTTGTAAGGGTTGGTTTGGCCTGTTCCTGATCCTTGGGAGCGGTTCAAGTTATTATTAATTATTAATGTAATAATTTAGTTAATTGCTTGCTTTAAAATGCCAAAACCAATCCACTTTAGTGTGTTTAATTAATTATGCATTATGAATGTATGTTTTAATTAATAGAAAATGTATGTGCATAAAGTATGTCATATAGATTTAATATCCCACCATAGGCTAAGCATGTTTCATGCATTCCAAGTATGTTGTAAGTGTTATAATGTATAGTATGCATGTTTAGGGTTCCATGAGATAGATATAAATTGTTATATTATTGCATGGAATGGATGATTATATAATTGTTATATAAAGCATGTTGGAAGAATGTTATAGGTTATTTTCAACGTCATAAAACGAGATAGACGTTAAAATCTATAACAAAGATAAATGCATACTAACTTAAGGTTAACAACCAAGCATGATGAATTTTAATAGTTAAAATAGGTCGATATCTTGTAAAACTGTGGGTACAAGAAAGCTCACCTGACATGATCTTGTCTAAGGCTGGAGGTACTTAAGTTGACGGTTTACGGAACACCTGCTACCTGGAGATCGGGTCAATACTTGAGCTTAGTTAGTCCAGTTTTAATAGCATGCGTGAGTGATGTAAGGATTTAAAAAAAAAATGAAAAATTACCTAGACATCATAGGTAAAAATCGAGTATAAATGTTATATTTGGAAAAATCACCTAGACTTAAGTTATATTTAATTAGCCGGAATATACCTAAGTAATAAGTATACCCAACCGTCTAAAATACTTAGTGGGAGGAAAAAGGTATATGAGATATATCTTTTCTTTTTATGCTCTCTGGATAATTCACACCGTGAGATTCATGCTCGGCCTCGTGTCGCCCGAGGAGCGTCTCCATTCCGAAGGTATTTGCATGAGTCAATAACAAGGTGAATAGAGAAAGTATTTATAGTAAGTGGGAGAAGGAAGTATATCAACACATCCTATGGTCTCCACCACTAGGTTGCATCGTGAAATTCCCATGTTCCGCCTGCATGTTGCCCTAGAGCAACTACCCATTCAGAGGGTCGTAACATGGGAGTCGGAACAACGCAAACTCTAGAAATTGATAGGATTTCTTAGGTCCATTCCTAACTTTGGCTTTTTAATTTGATAGCATTGTTGGGGCCGATCTCTGAGGTCTGAAAATGGTGGGTCACACTTACGAAGAATTACTAAGAGTTAGTATATTCTTAACCAAAGTAGCGATAACTAAAATACTATAGGAATAAGAGTTATTCAGGGATTAGTGTTTAAGTCAAGAATGTCTTGGTTTAGTGAAGGAGTGATTGAGTGCCCCTCGATAGCAATTGCTCTAACTCACTAAAGTATCGTTGTAAATTAATAGTTTTTGGGTATATTATTACATTTGTTAAACCTGATTGGATTAAAAAGGATTAAGTCAATTCGCTAATAGAATTTGTTTTAAATCTCAGCATGTCAAGCTCAATAGTACAATTACTCGCTTCTGAGAAATTAAAAACAATTACGCAACAAGGAAATCAAACCTAAACACAATACTTGCAAATGATGATTTTGATGGTATTAATATAACACATGCGGAAGCAATTTGGATCTTAGGCACTTTTAGAACATCAATTATAGTAAATAACTAGCATGTTCATAAGTATTAAAACTTAATGAGTTTAGATACTAACCTTTTGTAGTTCAAACTCTTTTTTCCTCACGAACCGGTTTCGAACCACCACTAGTGTCTTCTCCATTATCCTCCGGCCTTAGAACGGGATTGTGGAATCCGGTGAGTGACTAAACTTGGGAGGGATTTTGTATATGTGAGAAGTTTTTCTCAAGGTTTTTCACCAGGAAGAAGAAGACCTTCCATGTACCATGATCACTCTATTTAAAGAGTCATGTTTGCATGTTCATGCAAATTTGAGATCACCAAATTTTGACACTTAAAATTCCACTCAAATGTTTGGAATTATGTGGCAAGCATGCATGTTTGAGTTAATCAAATTTTGACACTTAAAATTCCACTCAAACTTGTGGGATTTATTTGGCAAGCATGCAAGTTTGGTTAAACCAAATTTTGACACCTCAAAATTCCATGTTTCATTAAATGGAGTCAACATTTTGACTTTCTTCATTTTAATTCAACCATTAATTTGAATAATGAATTTCAAATTAAAGTAACATATTAATTGAACTATTTAATTAATATTTAATATTAATTCAAATGCCAATCCCAATCAATTTGAACACATAATTGATTAAGATATTTAAATCTTATTTACATATCTCAGCTTCTCTCTTTTTGTTTAATTCGTAAATAAAACAAAAATTCGGTTAAATATATCGTCTATGTAGCGCATATTTCCTAATTTGAATTTGAACACTTCGAACTCACTCGTCACACTGTTCTATGGTTTAGTCCGATATGAGCTAGCAGAGGGACCTAATGGACCTATAGATCTTGGGCTCCAACGATCCAAGATTAACCGGTTAAACTCATTAACCTTGTTAACCAACATTCGTTAACTACTAGGACACTCCACTATAACCTAGTAGTTGCACTCCCCTCACTATAGATATATTTCTATCCATTTGATATAACCATGATTAGTAAGTCGATCCTTCACAGGTTGTTCGTAACTAGAGCTGGGTCAATTTACCGTTTTACCCCTAAAGTTACTTCTTCTTTCTTATGTCTCACTGATCCTCTAATGAACAATTGGTTTGTGGTCCAACCAGTAAACCGAATCCCTCTCAGGCTAATGAGAGGGTGGGGCCCCTTGTTCAAGACTTGGAGTCAGTGCTTAAGGGAACTACCTCTCTTCTATCCCTAAAAGTGGGTAGGAGTGAATTCCATCTTGCACCCCACGTCTCAGCCATTCACCCTGTCTTACCCCTGAAATGGGAGGCCTATTGAGTCGGCGAACTAGAGCCACTCTCACCCATGCAAATCTAAGGATAATTCCGAATAAACAGGAGTTCATGGTTAGCTCAGGATTAAAACCGAGTTACCTAGGTTATCAAATGAAAAGAAAATCTGTCTCAACAGTAAACGACATTATAAAGTGAGAGTGGTTTTCTTCATGGTCCGATCTTATGCAATACTCATTGCATAAGATGCCCCCACTCACATGTCTCCACATATACAATTTAGTGATCACATTGTTTATATCATATACAAAAGTGGGCCGCATCCATAGTGTCCCTAGAATAAGGTACTCAGCCTTATCCTTATACTATAGATCATTTTGACTATATATACTTGAACTTGATCCACTCTTATGTCTCTACATATAGTTCAAGTAATCATACTATAGCTAGAGTGTTCCTAGTTTATTGGATTTAGATTAATCTTCGTAAAGTTCACTTTATTCAATAACAATCTTTACTGAATAAACAACAATAATAACTTTATTGAAAATAGAATATGTTTTGGTTTACAAACTATGAGTTTTAGGACATAAAACCCAACAGATTTGAGGTTTGTTTTAACTACGGAATGTCCCCTAGACCCCTGCTGAAATGCAAACCGAATAGTTTGGGTTGCATTTGACAAAAAGGGTAAGGGGAAAGATAAGATTCCTACTGACCACAAACTTAAGGTTCAAAATGCAGATAATGGAAAATGTTTCCATTGCAATAAAAACGGGCACAAGAAAAGTCACTGCCCAAATTACCTTGCAGAGAATAAAGCCGAAAAGGCACAACAAGGTAAATATGATTTACTAGTTGTAGAAATACGTTTAGTAGAGTATGATCACTTAACTTGGATACTGGATTCAGGGGCCACTAATCATATTTGTGCTGTTTTTTCAAGAAACTAGTTCCTAGAGAGTGTTTGCAGAAGGCGAGATAACACTCAGGGTTGGAATAGAAGAAGTTGTCTCAGCAAGATCAGTAGGAAATTTAAATTTTTTTTCGGAGATAGATTCATTATATTAGATAATATACTTTGAAAACTACCTAAATTATGTCCTAAAAATTTGAAAACATAAGTTGTAATTGATAATTACACAAAAATTTCCCTAAATCCATGAACTCGTGTCCAAGTAGTCAATCCTAAAGATTGTAACTAGCATAGAGTAATTGAAGCTCAACATGAAGTAATTTAAAGTTCCCGTTACTTAACTAAAGTATATTCAGCTTTAAAGAAGCATGAGTTGCACTTAAGTTCATGAAATGCTTATAGACTCTAACTCTTAGTACTATTATTGCCAGTACGTTTCATATGAGTCTTTCATAAATGAAACTAAGGTGCATTCAATACAACTTTATTTTCTTGTCATACGAGGCAACATGGAAGAATTAAATCAAACAAACTGATGTACTGAACCGAATCAATCCAACCCAAATTGATTAGTTTGTTTCCTTTGTTGGGTTGTTGATTTATTTGATAACCCTGGTATATTATAACAATTCAACTTTTCATTTTATAGCCGTCCAACCACTCGGAGAAAAATATATTTGAATAGAAGCTAAAAATATTTGTTTTGGTGGTATGATTCTCACTTAGAGTGCAAGAGGTTTTGAGTTCAATTCTTGTAATGCCCTATGTCTAAATTTTTTACTTATCAAAGGACTTCATATTAATATAAACCTTTTGTTCCTATTATCAAACATACCTCTTTAACTTTTGTACACCAATAGTGAAAAGTCTTTATTTACATCCCAAGACTTTATACTTACCATTTTAGGAAACAAAGAAAAAAAAAAAGAAGAAGAAGAAAGCTCTCTGTTCTTATTATGTTCTTGTTTTGTTCTAAACGACATGTTCTCATCGAGGACTTCATGTGTTTCCTACAATACAACAAAATACGACCTTAATACCTAGGCTCAAGAATTCATACATACGTTTCAAAGTGCATAACAAGGGCATTTGGTCTAGTGGTATGATTCTCGCTTTAGGTGCGAGAGGTCTCGAGTTCAATTCTCAGAATGCCCCTTTAAGAGATTGTAGAATTAAAGATATTTACGAAGTAAATAAATACACATTAAAATAACATAAGTTAAATACAGAGGTACGGCCCCTTTAAGAGATTGTAGAATTAAAGATATTTACAAAGTAAATAAATACACATTAAAATAACATAAGTTAAATACAGAGGTACGGCCCCTTTAAGAGATTGTAGAATTAAAGATATTTACAAAGTAAATAAATACACATTAAAATAACATAAGTTAAATACAGAGGTACACATTAAAATAACATAAGTTAAATACAGAGGTACGGGGATCGTTACCATGCATCTCCACTTCAAAAATGTAGTCTTACTTCAAAAATGATTAATGATCTTTACCATGCATCTCCATTAGTCTTACTTCAAAATGATTAATGATCAACAAGTACAATTCATATCATTATGATTCTAATTTGAGATTACATTTACTCGCGTTTTTTCTAGCATGAGATAGCAATCCCATGATAAATATTGTTAAATGGTAGCATTTTTCTAACATGAGATAGCAATCTCATTATAACTATTGTTAAATGGTCGCAAAGAATGCTCAACGTAGTAAAATTGTGAAAGGGACGAAGTAAATCCCAAAGGAATGCACATATGTTTTAGTGGCAATGCAGCTTCAACCAAAATAATTTGAGCGGAGTCATTCATAATCTCAAACGTACAAGGTAGGTTCTAATGCACAAAAACATGTGGATAAATTTTAAATATAGAGGCGCATAAAACATATGGACTAGCAACTAAAAATGAAAGATTCATTACAAGGGCATTTGGTCTAGTGGTATGATTCTCGCTTCGGGTGTGAGAGGTCTCGAGTTCGATTCTCGAAATGCCCCTTCAATTATATCAAGTTGTACAAAGAAATAAAGATGTTTGAAAAAAAAAAAGGAAGAAGAAGAAGCTATATTTAATCTTTTTAATTATAATTTATAAGTGTTTTTATAACATATTAATTGAAGAATATTATTTTCTATTCAAATTATTCCAGGAGGGTTTGAGAAAGTCTTGCAAAAGAAGATGATGGTAGTACTATTTATTTTCTATTGCAGAATTTTGATAGAGCATCGACCCTAACTTCAAAGGCATTACACCCTTGACCCTAACTACAAGGGCATTTGGTCTAGTGGTATGATTCTCACTTTGGGTGCGAGAGGTTTCGAGTTCGATTTTTGAAATGCTCCCAACAATTATATCAAATTGAATAAAGAAATAATTCACATGGATGTTTGAAAAAAAAATAAATAAATAAAGAAGAAGAATAGAAGACTTGAGATTCTCTTCCAATCATTTCATGAGGACTTGAGATTCTTTCAGCAGTGAGACAATGATTATGCGCCTCGACGAACAAGTCAACTGTGCATGGACAATCACGTTTGGAAGAAACTAGTCACATTCTCCTATAATACATTTTGGGAAATTTTAGTCCGGGAGGGTGTAGATTGAAATGAGCATGCCACCTTCGACAACAAATTATTTACAAAAATTGCTGAGACATGCAGCCATAGACAACACGCCATGGGCAATCATGACCGTGACATCTGTCCCCACACAATTTATTGATAACCAACTCATATACTCAGCATTGTAGGACGAGGCTGATTTTAGGTCTCTCGATGCGCTTCCAGCTGATCTCAGAATGAGGAGTCTTTTCCAATCTACTAGGAGCTATTGAAAATCACTTCTCGGTTCGTTGACTCTTCATGTCTTCTCTATTGGTGTCTTCCCTACTTTCTTCGCATGAAAATCTTTCTTCTTTGCATGACGTCATACCAACTGCTTCTACTTGATGTCTTCTTGGTCAGAATAATAACGTTTCAAGTTACTGACGTGGACAACAAGGTTAGTCCGCATCCATAAGAGCAATTGGATCCTATATGAGGTCTTCATAATCTTATGGATAACTTTGACTAGTCCATAGTATTTTTGCACTAGTCTTTGGTTCTTGTTGCTTTGAACTCAAATTTGATATGACGTTAACTTATATAAACTCTCTATTTTTCTTGAAATTGTTATTGTTGACGCTTCCGACTGACCCTTCTCTTCATCCATCTGGTATTTATGTGTGAACATGTGTTGCTTCAGTGACTTATTTTTTTTTTCTTCCTTCTCCAATAAAGGCGTTGGCTTGGTGTCTTTGCCCAGCATTTGAGTGATCATTGACAAGAGCCTCTGCGGGTCTAATAAACTTGACTGTTAACAAGTCATTTAGCTTTTCATAGAACTTAGCTAGCTCAGGCTCAACCGCATGACATTTGTTTGTGGCAGGCGATCTTGACTGCAACATAAAACTAATCTTGTGATTTATCTCTCCTGGTGGGGATAAATCCATTATCTGACCTTCTTGTTTTGCGTTGTGGTGTTCATGTAGTGGCAACAAGGTTGCTATTGAGGTTTGCTCACTCGAGCTCCCCTTTCAATTACAACAATAGCAGCAAACGTAGATTCATCGTGGCTAAGATTCTTTCTCAACTGTAGTATCGACATCGTTTTCACCCCTCTTGGTTGATGGATGTTTTTCTGAATTATCGTCGAATTAGACTCCATTACAACTAGGCATTTTGCTAGGAACATGTAAATGACTTTGTGTTCCAGTAGGACGTTCATCCCTAACACGACGTCGAAGTCATCCATTTCAACTATCACAAAATGATTTGCCTAGTCCAAGGTTCCAGCTTGATTAGAGTTCTCATTGTGACTCTTAAAACAGGTAAAGCTTCCAATTTGACGGCGTTCATCTTTCCTGTATCTCGATGCCGAAGGATGTTAAAATATTTTGCATTGGTCTCGATAATGAGTTGTGGGTGGTTCTAGAGTCGACAATGGTGTTCCTTGCTACTTTGTGCTTTATCCAGACCTTGACATACATAATATATATATATATATATATATATATTCTTTTAACTATAGCACATATGGTCCATGAAAGAATTGTAACTCTTATGCTCATTAATATTATAATGGTTACCACCTAAATTATAACGTAAAGTTAGAGAATTGATGTCCAATTAGCCAACCCTAAATTTGTAATCTTGGTAGAGTGATTGAAATTACAATGGAAATGGAAGTAGTTTAAACTCCTAGTACCTTAAATGAAGTTGATCTCTTCTAATAAAACATGAATTTCTCTTTAATATCGTTAATACAATTATGCTTCATCTTGAACCTTTCAAACAGGAAACTAAAAGTAAGTTCAATTGAACTCCATTTTATTGTCATCTTGAATGATGTGTAGATATATTCTTGATTTACCTTGATATTTCATATTAGTTAAGCTTTTTGCAAAATCACAAGTAGACCACAACAACAACGAGCTTGGGTCTGTTTATTATTTTAAAGAAATTTTTATTCTCCATTCATCTGTAATAACTCTCCAACTAAATTCATATTATGCAACGAAACAAATTTTTTACTCCTAAGAAATAAAATATGCACTTTAACTAAAATTTCAACAATCTTATTGCGATACAACATAGATGACAACTATAGCCTTCAAATAAATACAACATAGATAGAAACTCTAGTGTTGATCCATAATATAACACCTACTACCTAAATTATGACCTAAAAATTTGAAAACATAAGTTGTAGTTGAAAATTACACAAAACAATCCCCTAAATCTAAGAATTCCTGTCCAATTAGTCAATCCTAAAGATTGTAACTAGCATAGAGCAATTAAAGCTCCACATGAAGTAATTTAAAGTTCCAGTTACTTAACTAAAGTTTATCAACTCTTTAATGAAGCATGAGTTGTACTTAAGTTCATGAAATTCTTATAGACTCCAACTCTTAGTGCTATTGATGCAATTATATTTTATATGAGTTTATCATAAATGAAACTCAGGTGCCTTCAATACAACTTTATTTTCTTGCCATACGAGGCAAAATAGAAGAACTAAATCAAACAAACTAATGAACTGAACCGAAAATCTAACCAAACTGATTAGTTTGTTTCCTTTGTTGGGTGGTTGGTTTATTTGATACCCCTTATAAATTAGAATAATTCAATATTACATGCCTCCTTACAAACGAGTAAAATACTAGACCATCAACTTTTTGTTTTATAGTCAACAACCCCCAGGAAAATAGATTTCAAACTTGAGAGAAAAAGACATATTGAGTAGGAGCTAAAAATGTTGTGTTTTCTAGTAAGGGCATTTGGTCTAGTGATATGATTCTCGCTTAGGGTATGAGAGGTCCCAAGTTCAATTCTCAAAATGCCCTTATTTCTTAATCTTTTTTTAGTATGAGAATTTATACTTACCATTTTACCATCTTAATAAACCATGAAAAAAAGAGGAAAAACAAAAGTTAAGGCAATTAAAACTATTATGATAATGCTCTTAATATCGCAATCCTGTAAATAATTTCATAATTAATCAAACCCTAGATCTAGAAGATATCGTAACAAAAGAAAATAAATGAAACCCTAGATCTAAAAGATATAATAAGATATCATAACAAAAGAAAATAAATGAAACCCTAGATCAAAAAGATATCATAACAAAAGAAAATAAATGAAACCCTAGATCTAAAAGATATCATAACAAAAGAAAATAAATGAAACCGAGTAAATAATTTCTAATAACAAAAGAAAATAAATTAAATAACGATGATACATTCAATAAACAACTTAATATAAAGTCCATAATAAGGGCATTTGATTTAGTGGTATGATTCTTGCTTTTGGTGCAAGAGGTCTCGAGTTTGATAACCAAGAGTGACCCAATTCACTCCTCTCGGAAGAGAATGTTTGCTCTTAACATCATTTTGTGTTTCTCACTTTCAATTGACATACCTATCTAGATTTAAAACTAATCTTGTGATTTATCTCTCCGGGTGAGAATAAACCCATTATCTAACCTTCTTGTTTTGCATCATGGTATTCATGGAGTGGGTTGGTTCACTCGAGCTCCCCTTTTCAAATACAACAATGGCAGCAAGCATAGATTCATCATGGCTAAGATTCTTTCTCAATTGTACTATCGTCATCATTTTCACCCCTCTTGGTTGGTGGATGTTTGTCTGAATGATCGTCATGTTAGACTCCGTTATTACTAGGCATGTAACTTACCAAGAAAATTAATTCTAAGAAAATTTACCAAGTCGGGTTAGACTCCATTACTACTAGGCATGTAACTTACCAAGTCTCTAGCTTGATAATGAACTTACCAAGAAAATTAATTCCAAGATGCTTGTAGTTTGAACGATTGAGAGCTCATCTCCTCTTGATTTCTTCTTCAATTGTGTTCCTTAACTTACCCTACAGCTAATTGTATAAGGCTCATTAAATGAATCAATCTCTAGACGAAGAATTTTGGACTCAAATTTCTAAATTTCAAACTTAAAACGTTTACCGAAAGTAAACTGATGGGTTCCAACGCTCCAATATCTTTTAGGCTTTGATTTCTTAACGAAAGTGTTTCCTCTCATAGCCATAAAGTTGTACAAATTGGTTTAAAAGGATGATATTCATTATCGATGAGTAATTTCGCGATTTTTAAGAATTCTTGGCTAAAAGTTGCATAAAGAAATTGAAAGCCTCCATTGGCTTATTTTTCTTCCCACCCTCCTTACAAACTTACTATTTGTGCAAGTTAGATATGGAGCTGATTATTTATAGTAAAAATATATACTAAATATTTATATATAGTAAGTGGTTATATGTATTAAAGCTATATATATAATAAACTAAAATAATATATTTACCCATCAGTCAATTCTTTCAAAATGTATATTTCTCATTCTTCATATCCTTTATTTGCATACCTGAAGTCATTAATACAAAACTTTTAGTCAATATTTCTCCTTACATTTTCTCTATCATGTTTTTCTTGTTCATTTCGATCGAGTGTGTGATCCTAATAACTGGTGTCAGAGCGAGGCAAGATTCACCATGATCTGTGAATATGGAAAGTTCAAAGACTGGAATTGAAAAGTTTGATGGATTCGATATAAGTTTCTAGAAGATGCAAATTGAAGATTCACCATGATCTGTACCAGAAAGATCTTCAGAAACTTCTTTTGGGGGTGAAGCCGGATACCATGATCACAGAGGGTTGATTTGGTTGACGTTGTCCAGAAACATGACGTTCAACATCATCAAAGAGAAGACAACATTAGGCCTATTGAAGGTGTTGTAAAATATGTACGAAAATCTGTCGGCTATGAACAAGATGTATGTAAGGACCGTGCTGACACGATGACTCAAAAAGGCGGGTAAAATTTTCCTTCTTGATAAAACCATTAAAATTTAAAACATAATTTTCATTATACCAAAGTAGTGTGCGCACATTACTAATTTAAAATACGACGTAATGATTAAAACACAAAATAAGAAACAGACACAAAACATTTTAAAACAAAGGGTTGAAGACGACGAGTGAGGTTTGTCTATGGCACCTCCTCCAGACTCCGCTTCCGTTCTTGACCAGCTCCTTATCACCTGGAAAAAAAATGGAGAATAAGGAATGAGTACAAGACTCAGTAACTAGCCTACTTGTAGGCTCTTAATCGTGTCCTTGATATGCTAGGGTACCACATTCTTTGTTCTTGCTTGTTCTTGATCTTTTTCTTGTTGTAAGTACTTAGGCCCTCTAATTTTTGTTCTTGACTTGGGGTTCTTATCTTGATCTTTCTTGAGGACCTTGGTCCTTGAATCCTAAAACCATGGTTTTCCTTTAAGGGCCTTAGTACTATGGTTTTTGGTTCTTGGTCCTTTGTTCCTGATTCTTGTCCTTAGAACTAGGATCTTGATCCTTGTTCTATTCCTTGATCTTTCTCTTGTTCTTGGTACTTCTTGGTTCTTGTTTTGTTCTTGATTCATTCTCCAAGACACTCCCCCTAGGATTTATGGCATTAGACATGCACCTGAAAATCCTGTGTCCAAGGCTTCATGCGTTTCAAGTGACACAGCCTTAACCTACGTCCAAGACTTCATGCATTCCAGGTGACGTAGTCTTACCGAATCTTAGGGCTTGCCCTTCGATACGATCTGCTTAATCCTATGCCCAAGGCTTCAAGTGTTCCAAGCGGCATAGTCTGAAAACCTACATCCAAGGCTTCTTACGTTCCAAGCGATGTAGTCTTAATACTGCATCAAGGGCTTGCCCTATAATATAGTCTGTTTAACCTACGCTCAAGGCTTCATGCGTTCCAAGCAACATAGTCTAAGTCATGAGCATGATGTACCGTGGGAGGTCTTAGGAGGTTCTTGATGCGTGGCTAAGGTAACGTACTCTCTTCTTGTTCCTCTGTGACTTTAGAGTACTCCCCTTAATAGACCGTAAAGGTCACTTGCTCGGTGCATACTTAAACATGGTATCCTACAAGTCTGCAGGGCATCTCTTCTAGGTGAGGGAAACTTGAGGCATGACATCCTGCAAAGGAAACATGGTGCAGGGCATCCCACCTAGAAGAAGAATTCTTGGGCATTGCTTGGTGGGAGGTCATGGGTCACTTTGGACATGATTAGAGTATTACCTAGCATTTTTAAGTTTCTGTTTCTGAGTTTGGGGACCTTAGTCCCTCGTCCTTGAGTGGTACCTAACATTCTTCTTACTTGGGCATTGCTTGGTGGGAGGTCATGGGTCACTTTGGACATGATTAGAGTATTTCCTAGCATTCTTAAGTTTCTGTTTCTGAGTTTGGGGACCTTAGTCCCTCGTCCTTGAGTGGTACCTAGCATTCTTCTTACTTGGGTAGTTGTAAAGCTTGTATGTTGTTGTTCTTGGTTCTTAATCTTTTAACTTTCTAAGGTCCTTAATTTCTTGAGGCATAAGTTGTAACTTGTATTTGTAACCATATGAACCCATCTTAGTGTAAGTTTTTCTAGAAGGCCATAGATTCCTAGGGAGTTCTTTAGAGGGTTCTAGAAGAGTCTAAAGTCTTGTGGTGTTTCCTTTAGGTGTTTCTTGGATCCTAACTTGGTTTAGGTTCCAAACTTACTCCAATCAACTTGAAACCTTAAAATTATCTTCATGTCCTTCATAATCGACCTTATAAGAAGTAGCAAATCATTTGAAGCACGTATAGACCTTGAAATCTCTTAAGTAGTCCTAGGGGCATTTTGGTCATTTTACACCCAATTCTTGGTTTTGCTACTTAACGTGTTCCAATGGCTTTTCAAACTTCACCAAGTCATCAAACATCATAAAATAAGATCTACTTCAGGGTTTCATAGCATTTGGATGTCATCTAGGTCATGAACCGTAGGTAGATGTCCTTAGGGGCATTATGGTCATTTTGCACCATTTCTTGGTTTACCTACTTATCCTTATCCAATGACTACCAAACTTCGTATATAACCTCAACATGCTATAGTATCCTCAGCCTTAAAATTTTATAGGTAGCAGAGTTCATCTAGTGGGTTATTTTAACATTACGTAAATCCCGAGCAATTTGTTCGGTTCAAGGTCTTAACTTACGGTTCCTAGGGTTTTTCTTTCATAGATCCTAATTTCATACTTGGTTTAGGGTTTCATATTAAAATTCAAGCGATCCCTACAAGTATTTCTTAACAAAAAGTCCAAGGTGGCTACTTCCCTCATTGTCGACATTCGGGACCTTCGTTCTTGAGCTTCCGGTACCCAAATTACCTCAAATTTTCTTTCATAGACTCCTTATTGTGTCTACTTTCTGGAACCATAAGGTTTTTCATGAGAGCCAGTCTGGAAGGGGGATAAAATTGAGAAAATCCGAGGGAAGGTCGAGTTTTGGGTTGACATGGTCGGTTCAACTGAACCGGCCACGTCATCGTCTTCTTCCTCCAAACGGGAAGAAGACGCGCGCGACCGTTCGCGCCGCCGTCTGAAACTCGCCCTCCCCAGCTCCTATCATGTCGTTTCTCCCCTCGATTCCTTCATAAAACTTAATGACGGTATTACAAGGAAGATCTAGAGATTGATTTCATACCTTTTCATGGATCGTAGCCTAAGATATTTGCTTCCAAAGTTCATCAAAAATATGATTTCTCGTCCGAGTAAAAAACAGAGAATTTCTTATTGGGTAGCTGATTCTAGGGGTTTTCGAGGCTTGATTTCTTCACGAAACCTCTTCCTTATTATTCCCTCAAGATAAAGGAATTGGTTTGGAGGAACGACTTTGAGTGTGGGATATTAATTTTGAGAAACCACTCTCGGTCTGCAAGTTACCCGACACCTCCGATTTTCAATCTCTTGGGTATCTTGTTCTACGACGTTTCAGCTCTCCATTCCTTCAGAAAAGTTACTCGAATTCTTCCTATGAAGCTAGAGGAATCCTTACCCCCAATTTGAAGGAAAAGAGGTTGTAGATAGGAATTCGACACTTACCCCCAATTTGAACCTGGAACGGATTTTCTTCAATTGGGAACGTTCCTGAGGTTATTTCTCTTCGTGGTCTTCTACTGAAACATTCTCTGGAGGTGCAGAAACCTATTGGGGTTGTCCTTTCTTGAAGAATACTTGTACATCCTTGGATTGGAATTTTGGGTTTTCCTTGAAGCTCTTTAATGGCAGATTGGATTGGGGGAATTGTTTCTAGGCACTTTCAGGACTCTATTCCTTCATAAAACTTGTGGGTAATCTTGTTTAGAAGCTATAGGAACAAGTTTGAAGAAACTCGAGAGTAGGAGACCGAAAATCTAAACACTTATTGCCAATGACTGGGAGCTCGAACTTGCTCGATTCTTGTTCCAAACGATTGCCCCAACTTCATAATTTATAGGGAAAACATAAACAGACATTGGGAGCTCCAGAATCGTCGTGAATTATCAGTTGGATTTTCTGGAAAATTCGTCGAAAATTTCTACTTCGATCAGAGACTCACCGACTTTCGTTTTGAATCCTAGCCGTTGGATGTGATGATCCGTGAGTGTTCTAGAATGTATCAAGGTTTGGAGGAGATCCAATGGCTGAGAGTCAAGATTCGAAGAATTTTGTGCAGAAGATACTGTGAAGGTTCTAATTTTTTAGCAGAATGACAAATCCATAATTATCCTTAACTTCAAGGGTATTTTGTAATTTGCCACTTTCAGAATATTTTATTATTATTTTCTCGAATAATCCATAATTTTTCCTAAAAATTCTTCATCCCTCGTTCGTCATTTTTCCCTTCTTGACCATCTTGAAATTCCTTCTAGATAAGGAATTAAAAATCTACAAAGATCCTTGATAATTGGAAAAATGACCTTTCCGTCTTTTTCGCTTACGATTTCATTCTCAATCCTTCTCCAAAGGTCTTAAGTCCTTAAGATTACTTCCTAAGGTCTAGAAATGACTTACTAAGACCCCTTTCCTTGCTTAATCAAAAACAATTTCTTTCCTTGGATCCTTTGGGTCTTGCATAGGTGCCTTTCCTTCATTTTTGGGGTGTTACAGAGTATTTGATGCAGAGGTTGTTTAATCTACAAATGTCGTAAGGTAGCTTTGTTGCAAATCATATCAATTACTTCAACGTGATTGAAAGTCAATTGAGTCGGTGGAAATTATGTTCAAAAATGAAATTAAAGCATTGATTTTGATGTCATCTTTACCCGAGTAGTGGTATACTGTTGTTGCTACAATCAACAGTTCACGAGGATTTGATAAACTGAAGTTTGATGAAATTCGAGAGTTAGCGAAAGTATTCCCAAATGGAAAATGGAGATTCATCAGGCAATGTTCCCAATGTTGATCGAAGCGAAAGAAGTAAATCAAAGAGCCCAAACAAACATGGGCGATCAAAATCAAGGAACCGAAAAAAATCGCCAAACAAACCAAATATGGAGAAAAATGACACTTTCGGACATATGGTACAAAATTGAAGAAAAACAAAATCACAAATTTGAAGATGACAATGATTCTATCTATTCAGCAAAAGATACTAAGGATGCTCTAATTCTTAGCGTGAACAGCCCAATTGAATTCTGGATTTTAGATTCAGTTGCTTCGTTTCATTTATCTTCATGTAAGGAATTGTTTCAAATTTTCAAATAAGGAAATTTTGGGAAGGTGTATCTTGCCGACAACAAAACGTTGGAGATTGAAGGGAAGAGAGATGTCTGCATACAAACTCTAGCAGGAAATGAGTGGACATTATAGGATATCAAATATATTCCTGATCTCAAGAAGAATTTGATCTCTATTGGTCAGTTGGATAGCACAGGTTTTGGAGCCAAGTTTCGAAAGAGTTTGGGGAAGATTGTGAAAGGTGTCATGGTGGTAGCATGACACAAAATCTGGAACCCAATACACCACTGTAGGGTGAACCCTATACACAACTCGTAGTAACAGCAACCATGTTTATACATCCTACAGTAATGTCAATAGACTTGCACATATGAGCGTCAAAGAAATGAAGATGATGGCTGCTAATGGAGTTTTAGAAGGCTTAAAATATATTGATATGGGTGTTTCTGAGAGCTGCCTTATGGAAAAATATAGACGAGTTAGCTTCACAAAGGCTACTAGAGAACTAAAGAAAGTGCGATTGGGAATGGTCCATATAGACGTTTGGGGACCATCTCGAGTTTCATCATTTCTAGTACCAAAATTCCATTGGTTAAATGTATCGCACTCTGCAGCGACAACTCTCTGTTGTCCTAAGGCTAGTGAGATATCTCACGACCACTCTTTTCCTCCTCAGCATATCTTTACACTATAACTGTGATCCATTATTCTCTTATATGGTTAACATTCACTCTTTAATGTCCGAGGACATTTTATAACTATCACAAAACTCAAAACATACAATAAATTCATATAAGTTTTACAACATATCATATACTTTAAAATAGGGTTAGACTGCTTACTTGATCACGGCGAGACGTGTCATTGAGCTGAGTCATAGAGATATACGACTCTTTATCTTAAGAAAAAATATGTATAATCTAAAATTCGGCTGCTTTGATATCAAACAACTCTTTATTGAACTCTAGTTATATTCTTCTTTTTCGCCCTTTTTTTTTTCTTTCTTTATTTTTCCTCTTTATTGAACTCTAATTAGCGATCTTACTATCCCCTACCTAGGAAAGATGGATCAAAATGAAAAATTTACTCTAGCATTAATTTCGACGAATTTTTCTATTTTTTATTATTTTCTTTTATACTTTTAATGAGTTTTTTTTTAATATTTGTAACTATTTTTTTCTTCCATATCATATTTAAATTTGGTCTAATCTCTCAATAAATTCCTAAAAATTTGAACTTAAAAAAAAAAGTTGAGAAATTAATCTTCATTTGAACTCGTGTTACAGCATAACAGAACATAATATATGTCAAACACTCACAAAGTACGACACGTGGAGGGGCTACGGAGCACGCGTTGTTAATACCTCATACAATTCATCCAACCAAGCCAATAGTAACACCACTTACCTAGTTGGTCCAAAGAAAAGTCACTAAATTTTTTGTATTGATGTTCGTTAGATCATACTCATCGATTTCTAGTTCCAAAGCTAAATCCATACCGACTTCCTTCACTCTCTTTCTTTTTCTCCTTCTTTATTCAAATCGGCATTGGTTAGGGATGAAGAAAGAATGAGTTGGAGATTGAGAAATGGGAAGAGAAATAAAGAATGTGATGGAGGAAGAGGAGGAAATCGGAGGAAGTGGAGAACATGGATAAAATGAGCACCCACGC